>NC_060142.1:642795661-643098717 GCF_021461385.2 Schistocerca piceifrons
TGGTAACCACAAAAGACGGCGATATACTTGGATATCTCGATTTGACAACAAACGATGTAAAACTGATTACATAATAATACAACAAAGATACCGAACTTGCCTAAAGAGTATCAAAAGCTATCCAGGGATAGATATTCATTCAGATCATATACTAGTAATAGCTGTGGTTCTAGTTAAATTGAAAAGAACCTTGAAAGGACCGAAAAGAGAGAGCACATTAATTTTGAGAAACTGAAAGACAAAGGCAATTGTGAAAAATTAGAGAATGCATATTGTGAAATCATGATGAAAGGACAGGAGATGGGATGCACAGAAAGAAGATGGGATCGTTTTAAAAATGGGATTGAAAAGGCAGGTAAGGAAACGCTTAGGGTCTTCTTCTTCTTCTGTAGTAGTCAATCCAAGGATTGGTTTGCAACAGCTACAATGGCAGCTTGTCTCCATTCTGTGCGTCTTTCAGCTTTTCTCTTCATTTCTTTATAGGTGTTACATCCCACATCTTTCACGATTTGATCCATGTACCTCAGTCGTGGTCTTCCTCTTGGTCTTTTTCCCTCGACATATCCCTCTATGATTGTGTTCAGGAGTCCTTTATGTCTTAATAGATGGCCTGTAAATTGCACTCTTCTTTTAACAATGAAACTCCAGAAGCTTCTCTTTTCACCTGCTCTTTCCAGAACCACTTCGTTTGTGACCTTGTCGATACATTTTATTTTTAGCATGTGTCTATAGCACCACATTTCAAAAGAATTTAGCTTCTGGTCTTCCTCTGTCCCGAGAGTCCATGTTTCACACCCATAGCATGCCACACTCCAAAAATATGATTTCAAAAATCTTTTCCTGATTTGAAGGCTGATGCTCTTAGATGTTAAGATGTTTTTCTTCTTGTTAAAAGCAGCCTTTGCTTGAGCAATTCTACTTCTCACATCTGCCTTGCTCCTTCCATCACTGGTAATATTACTGCCCAGATAAGTAAATTTATCAACTTGTTCAAGCAGTTCATTGCCTAGATGAACTTGGACTTTCACTTGGTATTTTTTGTCGCATGGTCAAGGAGAGGAAAAAAGTAAAGAGACAATGGGTAATACCAGATATGATAACTAAGATGGATGATCACAGGAAATGGAAAACTGTAAACACAGAAGAAGGGAAGCGCAACTACAGGAGGTTACATAATGAATTAAGAAGGGAGACAGGAAAAGCAAAGGAGAAATGGCTGACAGAAAAGTGTGACAAGATAGAGAAATTACAGAAAGAAGGAAAATATGATTTGATGTACAAAGAAGCAATGGATTTGACATTCAGGGCAAAGAGAAACAACAATGGACTAATGGAAGTAGAGGCAGCACACGGTAAAATGGTAAGTGAATCACAATAAATAATGAGAAGATGGGAAGAATATATAGGATGGCTACACACTGCAGACAGCAGACCAAGTGATGAAGACCTTGGGACAGAAGGAGAAGATAAAGTAGCAGATGATAGCAAAGAAAATGCAATAATAACTAGTGAGATTGAAGAATCTATGAAGGAGATGAAAAGTGGAAAGGCAATGCGAATTGATGAGATTCCTGTGAAACTGTTAAAGTCATTGGAGAAAGAAGGGAAAAAGAAGTTGATTGAATTGTGTAATCAAATATACATGACAGGAAAATGGCCAAAGGACTTTACAGAAAGTATTTTAGTATGTATAGAAAAGAAAAAGAACAGCAAAAAGTGTGACGAACGTAGAACGGTGAGCTTGATATCACATGCAGCCAAAGTCTTGCTGAGGACGCTAAACAGAAGGCTATATGGAAAGCTGAATGTCGTAATAGGAGATGAACAATTTGGTTTCAGGTGGGGAGTGGGAAATAGAGATGCCGCTCGGCTACTGAGAGTGATAAGGGAGAGGTACATGGAGAAGAAAAGGAAGGTGTATGTTGTGTTCATTGATCTTGAGAAGGCTTTTGACTGCGTCAGGTGGGACAAACTGATGGAAATCCTAAGGAAACGTGGAGTTGACTGGAGGGATAGACAGCTATTTAGAAATTTATATTTGAACCAGAGAGCAAGAGTAAGAATAGGAGGTAAGATAAGTGAAGAAACTGAACTGGGTAGAGGTGTAAGACAAGGTTGTTGTTTGTCAACAACACTGTTCAATATATATCTGGAGGAAATTATTAGTGAAAGTTTTGATGGAAGGAGAGGAGTTTTTATAGGGTGTCGGAGAGTGGAGAGTATTAGATTTGCAGACGACATGGTTATGACGGCAGAGAGTGCAAGAGAGATGAAACAAATGTTAGATGATCTAAACACAAAATTAGAAGAATATGGAATGAAGAAAACGAAAAGCATAGTAATTGGAGGAAACGGGAGAAAATGCCATACGAAAATAGGGGGAGAGGAAATAGAGCAAGTGAATAACTTCAATTACTTGGAAGTGTAACAATGGATGATATGTATTGCTCAACAGAAATCAGGAAAAGAATTGTAATTGCAAAAGAAGGATTCAAGAGGAAACAGAAATTTCTTTGTGGACCGCTAAACAAAGATCTGAGGAAAAGACTTGCCAAATGTTACATCTGGAACGTTGAACTATATGGTGCGGAGACCTGGACATTGAGGAAGGAAGATGAAAGAAGACTGCAGGCACTAGAGATGTGGATATGGAGAAGAATGGAAAAAGTGAAATGGGATGGCCGAGTAAGGTTTCAAAATGGTTCAAATGGCTCTGAGCACTATGGGACTTAACATCTGAGGTCATCAGTCCCCTAGAACTTAGAACTACTGAAACCTAACTTGTGGTGTCACCGCCAGACACCACACTTGCTAGGTGGTAGCTTAAATCGGCCGCGGTCCATTTAGTACATGTCGGACCCGCGTGTCACCACTGTGTGATCGCAGACCTAGCGCCACCACAAGGCAGGTCTCGATATACGAACGAGCACTCGCCCCAGTTGTACGGACGACCTAGCTAGCGACTAGATGTACGAAGCCTTTCTCTCTCATTAGCCGAGAGACAGAATAGCCTTCAGCTAAGTTAATGGCTACGAACTAGCAAGGCGCCATTAGCCTTACAGTGATTGTAATTAAAGTCTCCTGTGTATAGTCAAGAGCGATGTACCACAATGATTGATTAAAGATAAGTATTAATCCAGCTACGTACTTTTCTTCATAGCATTAATTACGTAGCCTGTTCCAGTACTTCACGCCCGTCTGCGTTAGTCTAGCGTCCATTTTCAGCCATCTCGATCTACAAGGTGTTGGCCCAGCTGCCGACACATCACATGGCGACGAGTCTACAAAGGATCTTGTGTTTTACTTTGCCCTAATTTATTTGTGTCATGGCTTCGCCACATTCTCCAGATGTACTGTCCGAATATTATCGCTTGCAGAATCAGCAGACGCAGGCGTTATTGGATGCCCTTGGACAGCTCATCCAGGGTCAACGTGCCATTCAAACCGATGCGGCCGCCGCCGCTTCACCGGTACCGCACCTACAGCCTGCCGTTGCACCACCATTTCGAAGTTTTGATGAAACCCACGAGACTTGGCGGGAATGGTCCCGCCAGTTTGCCTTCCACCTCGCCGCCTACAGAATTCACGGTAATGAGCGGCAGCCGTTTTTGCTTTCTTGTGTCGGTGTGTCCACCTACCGTGTGATAGTGAAATTGTTTCCCCGACGCGACGTAGCAACTCTGTCCTACGACGAAATTTTGTCTGCTTTAGATGCCTATTTCAAAGAAACAGTTGATGTGGTTGCAAAACGGTATACGTTTTTTCGTACAAAACGTACGGCCGGTCAAACTAATAGGGAGTGGGTAGCAACATTGCAAGGACTTACTAGGGAGTGTTCTTTTGACTGTGACTGTGGTCTTTCTTATTCAGATACAATGGTACGTGATGCAATTGCACAGAACGTTTCTGATGTTCGCATACGGGAGCAAATATTGAAACTAGTTAATCCCTCCCTTCAACAAGTGATAGACATTTTGGATAGACAAGACACACTTGACTGTGCTCAGGAATCTTTTGAAACTTCGCCAACAGTGTGTAACATTAACCGGTCCGCCGGGCGAGCTGCGCGGCCCGGTCAACTGCCCTCGCGCAAACAAACGCAGCTGCCGCCACGTTATAAACCAGGTGTGCCGCGCCAGCCCACAACTGCAGTGAAATCATGCCCGCGGTGTGCTACTAGACATTCGCGTGAACATTGCCCGTCCCGCCAAGCTATTTGCTTTTTCTGTAATAGGAAAGGACATGTTCAAAGTGTTTGCCAGAAAAAGCTCCGATCAGACACTCACAATCATTCCAGGCCCTTTGCTTCGCGCCGGAATCGAACCAAGGACACTCAGGCTCGTGGACTTTCGCCCATGGACATTCATGTAGTTAATTCCGATTCGTCCAGTGCCACTTTCTCTAACAGTGACTGTATTCGTCCCACAAAAACTGTGCGTCGACGTCGCCAGAAATCACGTCCATTAGCAAGTGATTCTGTACCAATGTCTATTCAAATTGCACAAAACAGTCGCTCTTGTCGTCAGCAGGACAATAAACTTTTTGTGGACTTAGACTTTGAAGGCAAAGTGATACCATTCCAGCTCGATACCGGAGCTGCAGTTTCATTGCTCAATCACAACACGTACAAACAACTGGGCGCACCTCCGTTGCGTGCTGCAAATGTTCAGTTAAAAAGTTATTCCGGACAGACTATTCCTGTGTCAGGACAGTGCACTCTTCTTGCAACATATAAGGGACAAACAAAACTTGTGTCGTTGTACGTTCTTCGTTCTTCTACTGCAGTGAACTTGTTTGGTTTAGATTTATTTCAGTTGTTTAACATGTCTATTGTCAATCAGGTCCTATCAGTGAATCAAACTGTGCCTACAGACAGTGTTTCTAGTGTATGTGAAGAATTTGCAGACATTTTTGCACCGGGCTTAGGTTGCGCTAAAAACTATGAAGCACCATTGGAACTGACAGTAAACGCGCAACAGAAATTTGTCAGAGCGCGCAATGTTCCTCACGCATTGCGTCATGAGGTCGCAAGAACATTCCACGATTTAGAATCACAAGGTATGAGTGAATGTGCGCAATGCCTCTTCCATTTCAGCTCCGCTTCATCGCTTACGCCGTAAAGGTGTTCCGTTCGTCTGGACGGCGGAATGCGAACGCGCCTTTCGCCAGTTGAAATCGGCGTTGCTTTCTAATACTTGCCTCACGCCTTTCGATCCCCAGAAACCCCTTCTGTTGATGGTAGATGCATCGGATTTCGGGATCGGTGCTGTGCTTGCGCACAAGGTTGGCCCCCATGATCGCCCTATTGCCTTTGCGTCCAAATTGCTCTCGTCTGCGCAAAGAAATTATTCCCAGATAGAGAAAGAAGCTTTGGCTCTCGTGTTTGGTGTTACTAAGTTCCATGATTTCTTGTGTGGTCGTCACTTCACCATCATCACAGACCACAAACCTTTGACATCGCTTTTTCATCCGAACAAGCCTGTACCTCCGCGTACAGCGCAGAAATTCATTCGCTGGTCTATTTTCCTCTCGCAGTACCGCTGCGATATCTTGTATCGGTCCACTGCTAAGCACGGCAACGCTGATGCGTTGTCCCGTTTGCCTGTTGCTGAGGATAAAGCATTCGATTCTTCCGAACTTGCTTGCATGTTCATTGATCCGGAAACCGATGAAGTGATCGAATCGTTTCCGATCGATTTTCGTCGTGTAGCTACAGCCACAGCTGCTGACCCTGTCCTTGCTACTGTTTTACGTTTTGTTGCTACGCAATGGCCTTTGTCAAAGTCTCGGATCGAGGATCCGTTGGTTCGCCGATTTTTTGCTCACAAGGAGAGACTTTTTGTTCGACGTGGTGTTTTGTTGTTGCGTTCTGATAATGATCAGTCAAGAGTCGTGGTCCCACGTTCATTACAGTCCTCTGTCTTACGGCTTCTTCACCAAGGACATTGGGGTATAGTGCGAAAGAAACAACTTGCTCGTCAGCACTGTACTTGGTTCGGAATCGATGCTGCGATTACGAATATGTGTTCTTCTTGCATGGCGTGTGCCGAACAACAATCCGCACCGCCGCGGCAAGTCTTTGCATGGCCAAAAGCCACTTCCCCTTGGCAACGCTTGCACATTGATTTTGCTGGTCCATTCTGGAATGCTCGATGGTTGGTTCTGGTCGACGCCTTCAGTAATTTTCCTTTTGTTGTCCGGATGTCTTCCACGACGTCCTCCGCCACCATCCAAGCGTTGTCTGCTATCTTTTGCATTGAAGGTCTTCCGCAGACTATTGTTTCCGACAATGGCCCACAATTCATGTCCGCAGAATTTCAGTCATTCTGCCAGGCCCATGGTATTCAACATCTGACATCCGCGCCGTTTTCGCCTCAGTCAAACGGTGCCGCTGAACGATTGGTCCGGACTTTCAAGTCACAGCTGTTAAAGTTGAAAGAGTCGCATTCTCGGGAGGACGCGTTGTTGCTCTTTTTGTCCTCGTATCGCTCTCAGTCCCGAAATCGTCGCTCGCCGGCTGAGTTGCTCCATGGTCGTCCTCATCGCACCTTGATGTCTTTGCTGCATCCGCCGCATCAGGTTCCTTTGCAGCGGCAGACTCCTGCTTTTGCTCCAGGCGACGTTGTATTTTATCGCAACTATCGAGGTTCACGGCGTTGGCTCGCCGGGCGCATTCTTCGCTGCCTCGGCCGCGCGATGTATTTGGTTTTGGAGGCCTCTGGTGAGGTGCGTCGGCATCTCAATCAGCTGCGCCTCTGTCGTCGCACGGGTTCTGCCGCTCCCCGTCTGCTTTCAGCGACGGTGCCGTCCGGTCAGCGCCCTGGGGACCCATCTACTGGCTCGCCTCATCCCCAGGTGTTACCGACGATGCCTTCCATTTTGCCCCATGGCCACGCGCCGCCGCAGCCGCCGCCGCCGCCGCCTGTGCCGCCGCCGGCGCCGCCCGCATTCGACGCTTCGCTGCAGCCGCCACGCGCCTCCCAGGCTCACGCGCCGCCGATCGCTTCCCGTGACCAGCTGTCCTCCGCCATGGAACTCCCGCCCGCTCCGGACCACATGACGTCATCGCGCGTCGGCTACCCCGACGCAATGGAGGTCGACCCTTCGGCCCCTCCTGTCTCTTTACGGGCGCATACACCGCATGTTGACGCGCACCGTGGACTAGGTTTTCAGGCGTTTCCTAGCTCCCCTCGGACCGAATGGCCGGGTGCAGGTGGCACAGCCTCGCCTGTTGTTAGGCTCCCCACCTCATCGCATACGTCAACATGGGGTCCTCCCCACGGCGGGCGGAAGCCTTATCTCACGACCGTTCGCCGATTTGCGGGGGAGGAATGTGGTGTCACCGCCAGACACCACACTTGCTAGGTGGTAGCTTAAATCGGCCGCGGTCCATTTAGTACATGTCGGACCCGCGTGTCGCCACTGTGTGATCGCAGACCTAGCGCCACCACAAGGCAGGTCTCGATATACGAACGAGCACTCGCCCCAGTTGTACGGACGACCTAGCTAGCGACTAGATGTACGAAGCCTTTCTCTCTCATTAGCCGAGAGACAGAATAGCCTTCAGCTAAGTTAATGGCTACGAACTAGCAAGGCGCCATTAGCCTTACAGTGATTGTAATTAAAGTCTCCTGTGTATAGTCAAGAGCGATGTACCACAATGATTGATTAAAGATAAGTATTAATCCAGCTACGTACTTTTCTTCATAGCATTAATTACGTAGCCTGTTCCAGTACTTCACGCCCGTCTGCGTTAGTCTAGCGTGCATTTTCAGCCATCTCGATCTACAAGGTGTTGGCCCAGCTGCCGACACATCATAACTAACCTAAGGACATCACTCACATCCATGCCCGAGGCAGGATTCGAACCTGCGACCGTAGCGGTCGCGCGGTTCCAGACTGAAGCGCCTGGAACCGCTAGGCCACACCGGCCGGCTGACTGAGTAAGGAATGAAGAAGTATTAAGAAGAATTGGAGAAGAAAGAAACATGCTGAAAGTCATCAAAAAGAGAAAACGGAACTGGATTGGACATTGTTTGAGGAGGGACTGTTTACTGAAGGATGGAATAGAAAGAATGGTAGAGGGAAAAAAGGGAGAGGAAAAAGAAAATATCAAATGCTGGAAAATACCAAAGGAGGCAAATATTCAGAAATGAAAAGACTGGCTATGGACAGACAGAAGTGGAAGAGGTTTAATCCATGAGAAGACCTGTAAGGCAGAATACCGTACATACATAGTAGGTTTCCAATGGGTATTATTTCATTTAAAATAGGCTGTGTCTGCACAAAAATACCCTTTCTGCTATTGTTATCATCAAGAGCACATTCCATGTCCACAATATGTTCGGTGCTAGTTTTAGGTGACTCACCATGTATAATGAGACACTTTTGGACAAAATTCTGCTATAGGTAGTCATTGAAGAATTCGCGCGTTGCCACTGTGCGCCTCAAACACGTTTTATACATCCTTTCTCTATTTAGAGTCCTATACTAAAATGAGGGAAAGTAGGAAGACGGGACCAAAGGGTTTTATGCTAAAGAAGTGGAAATACAATGTGAAAAGGACTGAAATAAGGAACCAAGGACTGTTTTGTCTGTGTGTGTGTGTGTGTGTGTGTGTGTGTGTGTGTGTGTGTGTGTATGAGAGATAAAGAGAGAGAGAGAGAGGAAGATAGAGAGACTGGGGTAGGTGAAGGGTAAGCCTGGCAAGACAAGTTAACAACGACTGCATGTCTGAGGGCGTAGTTAGAGGAACAACTCTAAACGAGTTTCCTCGCCATAGAAGTGCTCGGCGCTTTCGTGCTTATTTCTCTGTTTTGCGCAGCCGTTTAAGCGCTCCGGGTTTCCGGTAAAGGATTAAATCTAGCGGAAACCCGTGCGCGGGCTATTTTTTAAATAGTTAACGTTCACTGAACGCGGCCTTTGTGTGCAAGAACAAAGGGGCGAGGCGATATTATCGACCACGTATTACAAATTCAGCTTGTGAGGGAGGAAAAGACTGCCTCTGTTTGACAACCTGCTGACAGCATCGCGCGTGCCGTCATGAAACTCAAGCCATCCGACGAATAATTTTCAGTCACGGCGGATACTAGTTTTAGTAATTGTTTTAGTAATTACCTACTGCAGTCAACATAGTTGAGTGATTTTCCGACATTGTTTCAACACGCAAGGATATAGAAAAGTCACATGGGCCTCACTATTCGACATGTCAGTTGCGACTGCTCGGGAACTGATGAAAAGTAAGGGGTTAAGCACTTCATTTATAACTAAGGTTTTGATCCGCGTCCTAATCTCGGCGCAAGATATGTTTCTGATAACGACCTGCACGGAAGGTCCGCAATTCCAGATAGATTTGTGTAAGAAAAGTGACAGAAGCAGAATACTGATTGGACGTGTCTACGTGCTACCAGTGGCTATCTTCAATTGAAACATCCTACTAGATGTGGTGCGTGAAAATCTCCTGTCGTCTAAGAGTTTGCCTGTGCTTGATTTTGTCATCTGAAAATGTTTTTGTTATTTCCTGGAACTTCAAATGGTTCAAATGGCTCTAAGCACTACGGGACTTAACATCTGACGTCATCAGTCCCCTAAATTTAGAACAACTTAAACCAAACTAACCTAAGGACATCACACACATCCATGCCCGAGGCAGATTTGAACCTGCAACCGCAGCATCAGTGCGGTTCCGGACTGAAGCTCCTAGAACCGCTCGGCCACAGGGTACGGCATTCCTGGAAATAGAGGGGCCATTACCCTTGTGTTGTTACCTGTGGATACTGAAGCTATTGCTATAGGTCTTTACCACGACTTGTAATCACCGTTTGAGTGTGTGTTGTAGGTAATCTTTCGTCTTCCCGGTAAGCAGCTACCTGGAGACTAATTCTTTACAGCCGGCCAGTGTGGCCGTGCGGTTAAAGGCGCTTCAGTCTGGAACCGCGTGACCGCTACGGTCGCAGGTTCGAATCCTGCCTCGTGCATGGATGTGTGTGATGTCCTTAGGTTAGTTAGGTTTAAGTAGTTTTAAGTTCTAGGGGACTTATGACCACAGATGTTGAGTCCCATTGTGCTCAGAGCCATTTAAACCATTTAATACTTTACATTTGCCAAGCTTACGCAGTTCCGGTCATAATTGCATTCACGTCAGTATTGTCAATGCCAACATCCCTAGCTAGTGCAAAGGCACCATCTGTATGCAAATTTTAGTTTACGTCGACATTTAGTGTTGCTGTTTTATGTTGTATGACTGTTTTCGTAATACGGGGGGCACCAGAACTCAGCAAAAAAATTTCTTCCACATGTTCAGGGATCACTTTTGGGTATTTTGATGTGAAGTGGCTGTCGCCTCTGGTAGAATCTTACAGAGTAGTTGCACTTAGTTTGATTTCTCATCTTCATTTTTCTTTGTATCAGTATTGCACGGATCATATCACTGAAGTCCTGCATGTTTCATAACTCAAGCTAAATTAAGCTGATCGCACTGTACACGGCGAAAGAAATCTACATACATTGATGGAAAAAATATCTCAACACCAAGAAGGAATTGTGCGAGATAAACGAAAGTTGGTACACGTCTTTCTACATCTGAAAGATGGTATCTATTCAAATTTCGCACAAGTCGTGTAAGAGGGGCGTTTTAGCGCCACTGTGAGGATGCAAATAAGGTTTGATTTAAATACACGTTGTAACGGCCGTGAGCGTTAGTTACTTTTGGGATTGGAGTTAGCGAGTTGCCGTTAGTGAAGTATGCCTTTAATGTGACGTAGACGACATTATCAACACCTCACTGAGTATGAACGATGTCGTGTAATAAGGGTATGAGAAGCTGTATGTTCTTTTTGCAGTGTTGTAGAAAGACTTGGCAGTAATTTAGCCACTGTACACGATTGTTAGCAGCGGTGTTCATGAGAATGCACGGTCGCAAGACGACCGTGCCACTACTGAGAGAACCGAGCGAGGTGGCGCAGTGGTTAGACACTGAACTCGCATTCTGGAGGACGACGGTTCAATCCCGTCTCCGGCCATCCTGATTTAGGTTTTCCGTGATTTCCCTAAATCGCTTCAGGCAAATGCCGGGATGGTTCCTTTGAAAGGGCACGGCCGATTTCTTTCCCCATCCTTCCGTCACCCGAGCTTGCGCTCCGTCTCTAATGACCTCGTTGTCGACGGGACGTTAAACAATAATCTCCTCCTCCTCCTCCACTACTGAGAGCAAAGACCATCGTGTTCGGCATTTGACTCTGGTTAATCGTACTGCATCTGGAGCAGAAAACTGAACAGCAGTTGGCATCACAGTGACACATCAAACTGTTACAGATTGTCTACTTCAAGGACACCTCCAGATGCCCTGCAGCGTGCGTTTGACTTGTAACCTCCTCCTTCCAAATCGGCCATCTGGATTTCAATATAACTGACCGTGATCGCATATTCTTAATGAAATTTTACAGTGTGTAAGGCTATCGTTACCGGAGGAAAATAACATAGGTTAGTTAGAGGAAAGTGTACAACAGATTCTTCTGAAGGAAGAGTCTATTCTAAACTTCAGCTAAATACTGATGATAATTTTGAAATGGGTGGAATATAGTGCAATCGCTCACGAACCGCACAGGGGGGAGGGCATGGAGGGAGAAGGGTACGATGTAATATTTACTATAAAAGCACTGATAATACAAATAAAACATTGATTAGCTAAAAAGGGGATAATCAAACGGTCGCCAGCCACTAGGGCAATGAGCCGGCCAGTGTGGCCGAGCGGTTATAGGCGCTTCAGTCTGGAACCGCGCGACCGCTACTGTCGCAGGTTCGAATCCTGCCTCGGGCATGGATGTGTGTGATGTCCTTAGTTTAGTTAGGTTTAAGTAGTTTTAAGTTCTGGGGGACTGATGACCTCAGATGTTAAGTCCCATAGTGCTCAGAACCATTTGAACCATTTTGAACTAGGACAATGAGTCTGCAGAATCTTAAGAAAGATAATGTCAAAGGAATTAAGCAATAATCACTGGCGAGGCAACGGAAGGTCGTCACGCTTTTCTGCAGCACAACAGTTCACGAGAAAATGTATGAATCAGGAAGCACTTGCAGTTAACTTATTCTGAAATACTAAATTCTGAAAGTAAAATTAAATGAAGTTACTGGTTAAATAAATGACTGGCTTGACTTAAACCTTGTTATGTATAAAATCTCTCTGAGTAACCTCATTGTAACGTATTGCAAAATTTAGAAAAATGCAGGAAATTTACTTTTCATTATTGAAAGGTTGAACTGAATTTACTTTCAGCATATGAGCAATTGATTTTACTTTCAAAATAACAACAGTAAAAAACTTACGAAGCCAGCATAAGTCACTCGCAAAGCTAAATACAGAATAAATGAAATATGCGCGCTATTAATTTGCGCTCTATCTTTAGTTATTAGTTTTGCCAGAGGAACTTTATTTTACTTTAAGGTAGCCTCTGTCATGCAGTACAAGGACGAACAGTTACTAAAGCAGAAAAATTACAGTGAAACTGGTCATTGGTAAATACACAAAGCTGGCAGTAAATAATTAATCAATTTTGATATTCTTACGACTCTCTGTGATTGTATAGATAGGAAAAGGGGCCCTGCTTTGTAATAACGTCTTGGGACAATGATATGTGCCCTACCAGTTTTAACTTTTGCAGGTTATTATTCAAGTTAGTCATACTTTGTGACAGAAATATTGCTGGGTGTTGCCTACGTAAATTTACAATTTTTCATTTAATAGTCTTACGATGCAGCTGTGAGGATGACGAAGAATGTAGCCAACGAGGATGTTGAGTTACCCCTGTTGCTGCTGTTGCTGCTGTTCGGGAACCCCAAGTCGTCTCCAGAGTCACGGATCACTATGTGACAGGTAATAGTTAAAATTGCAGCTTTCTCCGACTGTTCGCTCCTACCTTGCTCTCAACACCCGCAACTTAACCAATCACGCGCGCCTACATTGGCGCGAGCATAGCCGCACACCGTGTCGTCGGGAGCGCGCAACAAACACTTGCGCACTCTTTTTATCACTGAAGCTGCTCTGTCTGCTCTCTGCTCGCAACGCGACAGACACTCCCCATACGCAAAGATAAACAACGACGCAGCTACTACCATTTCGCCGTTGCTATCGATACGTTAAATAAAGTTCCCTTGGCTATTACCTAGCAATTTACAATATTTTCATTATAATTACAATCAATACACTATTACATCGATTACGTATTAAATACAGTTTCTGTAATAAAGCTAACACGTTCAGAATCAGAAGTACAATACAAGTTATCAACGGATATTAAACGGCGAAAAATTCTGAATAGTGCAGAACGTATTTTATCTGCATTTTCGATGTTGCAGACAGACCACCGTCATTTGCGACTTCATTGATGTCAATCGGGAGCTCGTCGGAGGGCATGATGGAAGTGTGTTATGTTTTATGATGAAACTGTTTTGCCCCAGCGAGAGTGAAGCCTCTTGTGTTGGTTAGGAGGAATCCAGTTCAGGGCTACAGCTATTTTATTTGCGTGCTAGCCACACTGGACCTACACCTGGATAAATGGTCTGTGATGCGATTTCGTATGACAGCAGGACCGCTCTTGCGGTTATCCCACGCACCCTGACTGCACATTTGGACGTCGACCTACTGTACTGCCATTCATGAATACCATTCCAGAGGGTGTCTTCAAAACTGATAAAGATCGCCCACATATCGCTGTTGTAACCCAATATGTTGTCTCCGGTCGAGCAGGTATGAGCGTCATCCACAAACAGCATTAACCGCCCCTGTATTGAATGACCTAGAGCAATAAGCTAGGAGCTCCGTCCCACAAATTCACATCCAGCAACTGTACAACATAATGCATGCCCGTTTGCATGCTTGTATTCAACATTCTGGCTATTACACCGGTTATTAATGTATCAGCATTTCACATCTGCGATGGCTTCTCTCGCTCGTTCATTAACTTCTGATCTTGCAGTGTTAATCACTTAAATCTGTTAGCTAGAGATAAGTGGGAAGAATGACAAGTATTTCTTAGTCTTGAAGGCATGTTCCCTATTCTTCTTCGTTCTTCAGTCTAGTAATCATAGCTGAGTTCCTGTCTTAGCGACCCTTAGAAATGGCGCCATCCTTTAAAACAAATTGTTCGGTGTATGTTTGAAAAATGGCTCTGAGCACTATGGGACTCAACTGCTGTGGTCATAAGTCCCCTAGAACTTAGAACTATCTAAACCTAACTAACCTAAGGACATCACACACATCCATGCCCGAGGCAGGATTCGAACGTGCGACCGTAGCGGTCGTGCGGTTCCAGACTGTAGCGCCTTTAACCACTCGGCCACTCCGGCCGGCGGTGTATGTTTGATCCTTTGTTTGCACACTCTAGTCTCTGACCACATAAATTTTATAAGCCTTAGCGGCTTTTTTCTGCATGGGTAGCAAATAAAGCGTAATGGTAAAACTCACTGCGTGTGGGTTCGCCAGTGGCTGAGGGACACTTGTTTCTTCCATGGTACGTGGAGGGGGTCGCAGGGCCGTCCGTCTGCACAGCTATACCTGGTCTAACTTGAGTAGTTGGTGTGTCTCCTCCGTGCATCTATTTTCAGAGCGTTATTTAAGTTTTTTAACCGGACAGTCTTTACCTCCATGCACTACACCAAAGTTTTGCCTATTATTTTACTGTATATTGCTGGTTCGATGTCTTCCTTTTTATACTATACGGCATGGCCGTAGAGCGGTTTAGTCATGAGTTTATCTTTAATAGGTCTTCTCTCAAAGTTTAAAATGTCACGGAAGTGATTGTCTAGTTTTCCTATAAATTACCAATGTAATTTCAATTTTTTTTGTTTACTGACCCATGTGGTGATAAGTCAGTTTGGCTACACTATGAAAGGATTAAGGGTCCTAGTGACTCTTGAGTGTGCTATACTATCTGTTTCGTATGCTGCCCTATCCTAGTAGTACATTGATAGTTATTTCTTCAAACTGTGTCACATAATTACGAAGTGCAACTAACCAATGCATCTCAGTCTTCCTTTCGTATCGGAACCGTCTGCTCTGCTCCTGAAGAGGGTGTGATGTGTTTTCCACCACCAATATAGCGTTAATAGTGTGATTTACTTTCTCTTTTGAACGTCGCATTATTGAGTACATATTACATTGTTCAGTGTACCATAGGATGTCAATGTGGCTTATACAATAAACCTTATCGTAAACTACAGTGTTTCACTCGCCAACCATTTCATACTTCACCCTCCTGGTAGCACTCAGTAGATCGATTCTGACTACCAACGAGACGATCAAAGGGCAGAGGTATATGTCTTCTCACCCCCATATGCCGGGAGGTTATAATTCAACTTTCCCAGTTTAACGCGTTATAACACGGAAAACAATTACCTCACGAGGACCAAACTTGTTAGCTTTAATGTTAAGGACATGGGAATGAGAAATATTGCAGATTCTATTCGACTGAAACATTTTTAATGTGCTGCTACGGGACATCATACCATTGCATACCGGTACCATTACTGCTACAGGAGGGACTCAATATGGCGCCCATCAGTGATCAGAAGAGCCCGAAAGCGCAGGATTGCATTCTGCACAGCACAATGAAGCTTGTCCTTAGGTATGCTGGTTACCTCTCTTGATATGCTGCGCTTCAGATTAGCACATGTGTGAATGTTCCCCTGGTAAACCCTGTCCTTCAGGTAGCCCCACAACCAGAAATCACAGGGAGTGAGATCTGGTGGTAATGTCTGCCAAGCGTTTGGAAACGATCGACAGATAATTCCATCGTTCCCAAATGTGTATCGGAGAAGCAGGTGAACTCCACATGCGGTGGGGCCCTATCTTGTATGAAAATTGTTGAGTTCAATGTGTCTTTTTCCTGTAGGGCTGGTATGATATGCTGGCGAAGCATATCGCAGTAACGCTGGCCAGTCACACTGCACGTCTTTGGCCCTTGAGTGCCAACCTGTTCAACAAAGAATGGGCCAATGATGAATGAAACCACACCATGCGGTGACACTTTCACCATACAGAGGAACTTCATGCGCAGTGACTGGAGGTAAAGATTCCCACACTCGGCAGTTCTGTGTGTTCACCTCACCCGTCAAAGGAAAATAAGCTTCGTCTGAGCATAGGATGGTCCAGGGCCAGTCCTCTTCAACTTCAGTCCTTGGGGGAAAGTGGAGAGCGAAGTCAACACGTTATTGTGTGTTCAAAAAAAAAAAAAATGGTTCAAATGGCTCTGTGCATTATGGGACTCAACATCTTAGGTCATAAGTCCCCTAGAACTTAGAACTACTTAAACCTAACTAACCTAAGGACATCACACACACCCATGCCCGAGGCAGGATTCGAACTTGCGACCGTAGCAGTCCCGCGGTTCCGGACTGTAGCGCCAGAACCGCTAGACCACCGCGGCCGGCTATTGTGTGTTCTGTGGTGCCAACTGCTGTACGATGTGGTTCCTGTTCGGATACTATTTGAGAATGGTTCGAAGCACCTTCCGTACAATAGACGACGGCATGTTCAACTGTCCTGACACGCGCACTGCCTGACGATCGGGAATCGCACGCACTGTTGTCTGCCATAGCAACAACGATTTCATCACATGTGGTGCAACCGGTCGTCGACCTCTTCCCGGAGCGAAACCGTCCTCCCGTTGATTCGAACTTCTTCGTCATGCTCCGCACATCAGGTGGAGAAAGAGAACCCTTCCGTACTCCTTTCAGTCGACGATATTCTGCAAGTGCAGCTGCAGCATTACTGTTGTTTCGTTAATAGAGCTGAGACTATGAATTACGATGACTGATCACGGCACCTCGTGTTCATTGTTGGAACTGGATGGTGGCACCGTGACGCATGGAAATCGTGCACCCCATACTCTGGACATTGACTCTATCAAGTTTGGCACTCGTACGCTAATTAGTTTCTGTGTTATAACGTGTTAAATAGGGAAAGTTTAGTTGTAACCAACCGTACAACACTTGGCATATGCACAATGACCTCTTTGTGAAGTATTTTTTTTAGTTAGTCGAATTTCTACATGGCTTGCTTAGCATTCCAGTTTGTCAGGACCTCCTACTAGTTAACGCGTGCTTGTTGCAATCTGCACAACTGCTTAGATGTTGAGAAGAAGCGCTGTGACCTTTACTTGAAAACAAATCTGTTTCCATTCCCCCATAATACTTGACGTATACTGCAGTAGTACCCAAAGCGAAATGAAGGCCTGAAAACGGTGCTACCACTGTTGTGTTTATGCTCGACAAACAATGAAGGTAGACAGTAAAGGCATAATTCCAGTATTCTCATATGTGGAGGGCTGTCACAATTTATATATCTACCCATCAGTGTCCTGCATAGTTCGACAATTAAGTACAGAGGGCGCTTTTGGTTGACAATACTCGTTGCAAACTACCACTGTGACAAAATTTGTTCACATTCATTTCACCCTTTGTCTAAATAAAACACTGTGAACCGTAACTTTACTTTCAAAATCTTTTCTTACAGAATTTACATTATTTACTAGCGATTCATCAAGAACATTAACACATTTAATCACAGTAGGTGAGCGTGGAAGTAGTTGCCAGGAAGTAAGTGATGGAAAATGAAACTATTTTTAACAAATTTTTTAACAGTTCACACAAACGCGTAAACTATGCACCCCGTAAGAGGGATGGAAATGGTACAACTGTAAGACGTATGCGCTGCCGACAATAGGCAAGGCATAGGAGAGTCTCTGACCAGAGAGCAGTATGTAGTTAGTTGTTGCTTGTCGCTTGTGTGCGCTAGTCTGCAGGACTCTGTGCTAGTGTATAGTAGTGTGCAGTAGTCTGCGCGTGTCTGCGCGTGTCGGCAGTCTGTGGTCGGGACTCTGGAGGATGAGTATTATTGTATAAGGTAAAGAAGCAGCCTCGCGCATATCTAGTAATGTATGTAAACTGTCATCCAATCTTCTTAAAAATGCCCTAATAATAATTTTCATTGTCCGCATCTCGTGGTCGTGTGGTAGCGTTCTCGCTTCCCACGCCCGGGTTCCCGGGTTCGATTCCCGGCGGGGTCAGGGATTTTCTCTGCCTCGTGATGACTAGGTGTTGTGTGATGTCCTTAGGTTAGTTAGGTTTAAGTAGTTCTAAGTTCTAGGGGACTGATGACCATAGATGTTAAGTCCCATAGTGCTCAGAGCCATTTGAACCAAGCCAATAATTTTCATAATATAAATTAATTTAAAAAAAACATTAATTTCAATTTAAAGAATCTATACAATGCATGATCATTCCTTTCACGAATCACAAAAGTATAGGCCAGCATTGCACGGAGCTGTGCCGAATTTTTTTTAGGTAAGAGCTGATATATTCGCCGTTTTTCATACAGGTAAGAATTTTTGCCTTTTTATTCAGAATACAGGGCCGTGGCGCAGCGCTGCTGTCGTCCTAAAATTTACCAGGTTATTGAATATTTTTTATTTCGGGGTTTTTGGAATTTTTCTGTTTCGAACTTAACATTAAATGAGAAAAGAATTTTGTGGGTACATTAAATGTGAATGCATTTCTGCACAGAGATTATAAATGGGAACTAGATTTTGTTCAGAGGTTACATTCACTTATTAATATTTAATTATTATTTTTGTGGGGAGGTTACACTTGGTGACATCCGGCCAGGATCGTATTTTCTTTGTGAATCTTCTGATAAGTAGTCATATATCTGCTCTTATTTACTTAAATGTAGTTTGCATCTGGCGCAACGCATTTACTAATTTGTCACTCTTTCTTTCACAGATCATCGGCAATTTGTTGCTCTCTGTTGTAATTGTGTTTGTTGCATTTTTGCATTGTCCTTGTTTCATTTGTGCTTAATTTTGATTTGTGAAAAATGCCGCGAACACTACATCGCGATGTGTAATGAGTGAAATAGCCGACTCGAATAATTTGACCGATAATATTTGCGACACTCAGTGTAATGATGACAATCCTCCATTTACAGACAATCAGTGCGTACCGACCACTAATATTGATTTTGATCCTAATGATGAGCAAACAAATCCAATTGTGTCCTCTGTTAATTTAACGACAATTGATGACGTGGGACGTTCTGTTACAATGAACGCTGCCCAGTTCGACACACCCGGCTTGCAAAATTTACGTAACGATCACATAAATTTTTCTAACGAATATGAACAGTGTAATCAGAATACGTCAGATTTATTTGATTCTGGTGTAGTGACCAACAGCGCACATCCAATTAGCAAACATTTTCAAGAATCACAGAATGACCAAATGGTTACACAAAACGTGACAATTGCAGGTACGCCATCAAACAGCACAGAGAATAGAGTCGCTAATTTTGGCTTGGATCAAATTATGGCAGTATTGCTACAGTTTAAGAAAGAACATGACAACAATTACAAACAACTTAATGAAAGACAAGACAACAATCACAAACAGCTTAATGAAAATAATGAGAATCTCAAACAAGAAATTAATGAAAAACAAGACAACAATCACAAACAACTTAGTGAAAGTTTCAAACAACTTAATGAAAAACAAGACAACCTTAATGAAAATTTCAAACAACTTAATGAAAAACATGACAACCTTCATGAAAAACTAGACAACAATTCCAGACAGCTTAGTGAACAGATTACAGCCGTTGCCGCGCAATGTCATGATACTAAGGAACAATTACGTGAGGAAATTAAGGTGTGTACTAGGAAAAGTAGTGAAGAAATTAGATCTGTTGCTCAAGAATTAAGGAATACGCAAGCAGCTACAACAGAATCCCTTAGAGACGAAATTAGTGCAGTCGCTAAACAATGCTCTGAAAATGCAACACAGTTACGCGACGAGTTTAAATTAATGTCAGCAGAACTTCCGCGCACACTGGATGCAAAGGTAGACGGGAAATTTGACCAACAGAACAGACAAATTGACGAACGCTTTAATCACCACCTACAAAACAGTGAAACGCTTTACCGTAAATTTATACAGGAACAGAATAAAGTAATGCGACAAGTCATGGAAACAATTACCGCACAGAGACAGGAAGATAAGCGTAAATTGTTTACGAGAGCAAAAACATACGTAGACAACAATATTGCTACAGTATCAGACGAAATTAATACTATCAAACAGTTGAACACCGAATTGCGTGATGAAATTTCCGATCTTAAAACAAAAACAGATACACATACAGTAGACTTTCCGACAGTGACCGACAGACTTGAACAATTAGAATTAATACAGGATCCCGATGCCATCAAAGCAGACGTTAAAAAATTGAACGAAACCACACGTAAAATACAAAAACAAATTAATGCTTGTGACACTAAAAATGATGATCAGGTAAAAATACTGACTGAAAAATATGATGAATTGTCCAGTCGTATTGATGTTATTGAAAGTAATAATGACAGCAAATCAGACGATACTTCACCGATTTCGTTTAATCAAACACCTGAATTCCAAAATTTACAGCAGACAATCAGTGAGATAGGTTCGTCCAATAATACATTACGTAGAAAATTGTCAACTTTACATCAAGAGGTAACAGAGATGAAAAATGTTTCAACCTTTAACACATCACAGCAGACGCCACTTTGCGAACATTTGTCAGACTCACACAGCCAGTATAATTTAGGTAATTTACAGAGAGTACGTGAGTTAGATTCCGAACAGTCACAGACAAATAGATTCTCATACAATCCTGAACCTGTTCAGACATACAGAGACGATAATTTTGATTACAAACATTTTCTATCAGTGAGAAAATTTAAAGTATTTAAAAATGACAGAATACAGATCCACCCCTCGGATTGGATACAACAATTTAGCTTTGCTTTTCCACCGACTTGGCCCGTAACACACAAACTTGAATTTATTTGCATTTTTAATGGAAGGCGAACCGGCAACTCGTATGAGACCGATCGCGAGACAACGCTACTCGGTAGAAGAATTTCAGAATGCTTTTCTGTCAGCGTATTGGTCGAAGACGACACAGCGCGGAATCAAGGATCAATTAATTAGTTTACCGAAGTATGAGAACTCAAATTTTACCACTGTCACGCAATTTTTTGAACACATGGTCCAACAAAACCAGTACTTAAGTGAACCATACAGTGAATCAGCACTTATTCAATTATGTATTTCTAAATTACCGCGATCATTAAGAGTGTCACTTTTAATGGGTCAGCAGAAAGAAAATATTTCGGCATTCAAAGATCTGTTACAACTTTTGGAAGTTCAGCAATCAGATTATTCCTTTATAAACAAAAATTTTTCATATAATAACCAAGGTCAACAAGGATACAGCAATTACGATCAATCACGCTATTTCAATAGCAAAGCCAATAGACGCTTCAGGAACGACAACCACCAGAATTTTAATAACAGACAAAATTTTAATCGTCAGTATCGTCAAAATTATCAGCAACAGGAACCACATCTTGGTAACAATATAGGTTTTCACAACAACGGCAACAAAACCAGCCGGTTAGCATACCTAACCAACAATGTAATGTACAAGGTCAATCAAGCTTTAATGTTTCGCCGCCTACATGTATAGAATCAGCTCCAACAAATAGTAATGCACAGCAACAAGGAAATAACTACGTACAGAAAACACACTATTTCAACTCCTATCGCAATGCATCGTATAGAAATGACTATCATGACAGATGTAAAAGTAATGAGCACAATTTTCAGCGTACGTTTAATAACAGTCGGTATTACCAGCAGCAGAATCATCCGCAACAACAAATTATCATGAATGAACCAGACAGTAGATATCATCCCGAACGTAATACGTTAGGAAGAAATAACAGAACAGTACAAATAGTGGAAATGCCACAGCATCCTCCCGAAAATAATAGCACGTCAGATAGAATTTGACTAGATACAGTACAGGTTGCATCTTCCAGCAACGCAAGCAATGCTTTTGTCACGCAGAATCTTGTTCACGAAAATGTTATTACTTTTGACGAAATACGAGACACTCTTTTGCAGGAAAGACTGGTTATTCAAAAAACCATTTCACACCCTGTCATTGAAGTAAAGATTGGATCATCCAAATTTTCAGCAGTAATCGATTCTGATCATCTATGTCAGTTATAAATGAGGAAACTTTCAACGAATGTAACAAAGAGAATACCTATCCTACGTTACCATTAGGCAAAACTAAAGTAAAAGGAGCAGTATCTGGTAAAGGAGTAGATGTAAAATTACAGACACATTTATCATTTTGTATTGCAGGTCATACATTTCACTCAAATTTTTGGATTGTTCCCTTATTGACAACAGACGTTATTTTAGGTACGAATTTTCTGGTACAACACGACGCAATTATTGACTTTCAAAACTCCTATTTAATGTTAAAGGATGAAAATGTACAACTGGCTTTAGAATTTCAGCACTCTTTATCTGCAGAAGAACAAACAATTAATCGTACAGAGGTCATTTCCGCATCACGTAACATAGATTGTCATTCCACACTGTTAACAGATACGTATGTACGCAACTATAATACTCCAGACGAAGTCGGCTACGACGTTATACAAATGATTTCTGATAAAGTTAAACAGAGCAGTGCAAATACAGACGACGAACGCACGCAACTACGCAAAATTCTTTTACAGCAAGCTCCAGTTTTTGACAACGTTCCTGGTACTATGTCCGGTTTTATGTATGAATTTCAGGTTAAACAGCACGACACATGTAAAGCCAAACATTATCCCTTTCCGTATATTCACAGAGAACAAGTTAAGAAAGAATTGCAAGCTATGCTTGACCAAGGAATTATTGAACCGGCAGTTAGTCCGTACATAAATCCACTCCATATTGTTATGAAAAAGGATGGTTCACTTCGTCTCGTACTTGATTCGCGTCACATCATTGACGTTATTATTAATGAAACAGATCGCCCACAGACACTAGAAGAACTTCTACAGAAATTTCATGGTACTGCTATTTATTCCACGTTAGATTTGAAATCGGGATTTTGGCAAATTCAACTCCATCCGGACTGCAGAAAGTACACGGCTTTTCTCTGTTTTGGTGACTGTTATCAATTTTGTAAATTACCGTTCGGTTTAACTATTTCTTCAGCAGCATTTATTCGCGCTTTGAATACAATACTTCCGACAGAACTTAAAGACAGAATCACAACGTATGTAGACGACATTCTTATTGCAGAAGCTAACTGGTCTGAACACAATCTGACAATCTGATTCTTGAACAACTGTTACGAACTTTTCGTGCACAAGGACTCACAGTTAATCTCAGTAAATCGCATTTTGGCAAAACATCTATAAAATTTCTTGGACATGTAATTTCAGCAGAAGGCATTGCACCTGACCCGGAAAAACTTCAAGCTTTACGTGACATTACTGTTCCTACGACGAAGAAACAACTACGCAGCTTTTTGGGTTTAATTAATTTTTTTCGTAAATTTATTCATTACTCTGCTTTAGACACCCCTAGATTATGTCAATTGACAGGTAAAAACACTATTTGGTCCTGGGATAGGCAAGCACATTCTTAATTTGTGAACCTGAAAGAAGCTTTGTTGAATGCACCGCCGGCCACGGTGGCCATGCGGTTCTGGGCGCTTCAGTCCGGAACCGTGGGACTGTTACGGTCGCAGGTTCGAATCCTGCCTCGGGCATGGATGTGTGTGATGTCCGTAGGTTAGTTAGGTTTAAGTAGTTCTAAGTTCTAGGGGACTGATGACCTAAGATGTTAAGGCCCCTAGTGTTTAGAGCCATTTGAATGCACCACTTTTATCACATCCAGATCTTACTAGAAATTTTTCCATTTCCACCGACAGTTCTAACACCGCTTTAGGCGTACACATTTTTCAGGAAATTGAAGAAGATGGCACTACAGTAATTAAAAACATTGCCTTTGCAAGTCGCATTCTGTCACCTGCTGAACGCAATTATTCTGTTACAGAACTTGAAACATTATGTGTTGTTTGGGCATTTACGAGATTTCGGCATTTTCTTTATGGAAGACACACTACCGTTTATACAGATCATAGTGCTATACAGTTTTTACTTTCCGCTAAATTTACACACGACAGGTTAAGCAGATGGAAACTTTATTTACAGGAATTTAATTTTACAATTGTTCACATTTCTGGTACACAAAATATTGTAGCAGACGCACTATCCCGTTCTCTCAGCAACAATCAGCAAGACATCGCAACCAACTTCTGCAAAGCAAATTTCAGCGTCATGTACATTCAACAAGTTGCATTTGAAAATTTCATTTCGTCGTCATTACAAGACATAGCACAAGAGCAGAGTAAAGACAACGTATGGAAAGAAATTAAACACCTTTGGCAAGATAGGAATAATGTTACGATTAGAAACCATTACATTGTACGGAATAATATTCTGTTTCGCCGCTCTCACCCTGACAGCAACAATTGGTTATTATGTGTTTCTGACGAGCTTATTAACAAATCAATTTGGTATACTCGTTTAAGTTACGCACATTACGGAGCCAGAAAATGTTTTCTTATACTGAGACAGAACTGTTATTTTACCAACATGGAGAAACGTATTCGACGAGTTTTAGCGTCATGTAAAATCTGCCAGAAAGCTAAGTCAGATACGACTTCACATATTCCTCCATTACATCCAATTGTACCTGTTAAATTGAGACACATGGCCGCTGTAGACATTTTTGGTCCGATTCCCAGAACTAATAGAGGTTTTTGCTACATCTTTGTCGCTGTTGAACTCACTTCAAAATTTGTTACCTTCACTCCATTACGCAAAGCTACTGCTAAAACTGTTTCGAAAGCATTTGTAAAACATTTTCTATTCCATGTAGGGCATGTATTGAAAGTAATTTCCGACAATGGATCACAGTTTCGATCTGCTATATGGACACGTATGTTACGAGCTAGAAACATTTCTCCGATCTATATATCCAGGTACCATGCCTCTTCGAACCCTTGTGAACGATTAATGAAAGAAATTGTTAAACTGTGTAGAATATACTGCCATAAAAAACATATTGATTGGGACACACACATACTCTCATTCCAAGATGTAATTAATTCCATACCAAATGAATCTACTATGCTATCTCCGACTGTTATACTGAAAAATGTTGAACCACCTAACAAAATTAAAGAATTAGTATCCTTTCCTACATCTCGTCGACTACGACACCATGAAATAATTGACATTGCGCTGAACAACATCAAACATGCCGCAGAACGCCGGAGAAGACAGCAAAAACAGGTTTGTACACGCCGTGACTTTCACATTGGGCAGAAGATATTATTACGCACACATTATTTATCTAATAGAGGAAAAAGTAGATGTAGTTAATTTGAGCTTCTATATGCAGGTCCATATCGAATTCGCAGCATTCCTCACCCCAATGTAGTACACGCCGAAACTCTGTGAACCAGAAAAACCAAAGGCAATCACCATATCTCCAACATCAAACCCTTTATTGAATGAACATACTTTATGATTTACCACACTGTAATGCCATTTCCTGATTTTTTATGACCATTTATGCAATTATATTCGCATGAACACTTACTGATGATTATCGTATTTTTTCTTGGCAAGTGCCCGGCATGGTAAGGTTAACAGGTCGTTTTTCTTGTCGTTACACATCAGACTGTGCACATTTTCCATTCTGTATGTATGTATGATTGTTTTCCTGTTTTGTTTTTATGCACTATGAAATATTTAAGATGTAACAAACACCAGTTGACTTTGACATTTGCCTTATGATATCTCAACATCGTGACTATTTTATATTTTTTTTTGCTGCTACATTGTGATACTCTGTGTACATTTTTGCATCTGCACACTGTCTATGTTTTTGACATATTACGTTTTCTGTCATGCTATGCTGTATGCTCAATTATATCACTATAAACCAGTTTTTATTTAATGAGTATATGATTTAATTGCAAGACATTAATCATTGTTCATCATTTTCAGAAAGAAATAACGTGTAAAAGAAATAAAAATGGGAATTTCACCTTCGCAATGAACGAAAGAAGATGCAATACCTCGTCATGAAGAGTAAATGGATCAGAATTAAGAAGCATTAACAAGAATATACTATAGACATCGTATGATAGCAGTCTTAACCAATTTTTTCTTTCAGAATACGAGGCGATTGATGCAGGCTGTCAGACAGAACTACACATCTTAGTTTTAGTGATGAAATATGCTAGAAATAAGGTACTCTATACCATGAATAGTTGTATAATGAATAATGAAGTGATTCTTTTGCAGACGATAATGAATGGTGATGAATAGTGATGAAGAATATAGTAATACGAATAATGAAGTTTTTCTTTACAGGTGATGATAATAATGGAGTTATGGTGATATGAATAATGAAGTTCTTGTTTACAGGTGTTGATAGTGATAAACTTTATATGGCCACTAAACGCACCACTTTTAAGTTTTTCTTTGCAGATGAGGATAATGATGAAGTTTATGTATTTATGCTGTGTAGTTATTTAAGTATTTGTTGCAGTTCGTTTTGACAGTATGTCTTATGTCGCATGGTATGATGACTGAAGGTTTTGGAAAGGACAGCTAGAGAACATATACATTTAATACACATTTCATTACCTGTTAATTCGAAGTTCACTACTTTTCGGCATAATATGCGTTTCTTCTTTCAGCTTAATAATCCATTTTGTATTTTTTGCAGGAGAAATTATTCATGAAATTAATGTGCTACAGGCAGTTGGTCATTAAACCTGTGTCATTCATGAATGTGACCACATATACTCTATTTGCTTCATAACCTCACTACAGCTGACTCACGACGAATGACATTACCCATCTTCATTTGCAGCAATAAGCCAAAAGCAAATATTGTTATGCCCCAGCAATTAATTATCGATCCCAACGCAATGCATTGCTAGCACAAAAAAATGTATTACCAGTCCCAGATAATGCTACCAGTTTAAAAGAGTTATGAGTAATACTGAATGATATTCTCCAACCACAGACTTTGAGTAATAGTTACAGAGTGTTACATTTTTAAATATGTCATATATCACTTGAATGATGAGTTCTGAGTAATAGTGAATGATATTTTGTAATAATGCATGCATGCTCTACACTCATTAGCTCCTGTTTTGAAGGATGACTTCTGATGTTTTGTAACTGGCCAATGAGTGCCAATAATTATTTTTAAATATGTCATATGTCACTTGAAGGATGAAAAATGTTTTGTAATATTCAATACTTGCTGACCAATGAATGCCACTGTTTCTTATATTTTAAATTTGTATTATGTCACTTTCATGCTATATATATATGAATACCTGTAGCTTGATGCTACACTCATTAGCTCCTGTTTTGATTGATGACTTCTGATGGTTTGTAACTGGTCAATGAGTGCCAATGTTCTCTGTAAACAAATAACTTATGAACATTATTCTGTAATACTTCATACATGGTACAGAAATGTTCAATAACTGGGCGATGAGTGCCACTAATTAATCAACTCAGTTGATAGACTAGTATTTATCAATGATGACTGGCATAAGACTTAATGTCCTTCACCTTCTGACCTAATTACCATAAATTACTGCAATATCCGTTTGTCCTGTCTATCCTCATGCTCATGGAGCACTATATTTGGTTTTTGCACTAATTCTACGTTGGTGTACCTTACAAGAACGTGGTGTTGACACGACATGCTGTCCACCACCTTGAGCGATGGAGATGTTATTATGGTCCCACTGTTTGGTGTACCTAATGTACTACCAAAATGATAACATGGAATATTAATACGACATTTCAGTGTCTTGGCTACACTGATTAATACTTCAGGGAAAAGAACTTCAGATTGTCTCACTTGGTGTTGTGCTTCTGTAGAAAGATATGGACTTTCAGTGCAGCTGCGTGTAACCTAATGTGCTACAACCATGCCGGCCGGAGTGGCCGAGCGGTTAAAGGCGCTACAGTCTGGAACCGCACGACCGCTACGGTCGCAGGTTCGAATCCTGCCTCGGGCATGGATGTGTGTGATGTCCTTAGGTTAGTTAGGTTTAAGTAGTTCTAAGTTCTAGGGGACTTATGACCACAGCAGTTGAGTCCCATAGTGCTCAGAGCCATTTGAACCATTTTTTTTTTGAGCTACAACCATGGTGCAATCCTTCCTTTTCCTATCCGAGTTCTTGTAAAATGGTAAAAAAAATACTATAGTGCGTGTGCACTTTATGTCATTTGTTAATATGATTTGTACTCATTGCGTATGCATTTTGTGATTTCCTGATATGTTCTGTACTACAGTGCGTGTGCACTTTATGTCATTTGTTAATATGATTTGTACTCATTGCGTATACATTTTGTGATTTCCTGATATGTTCTGTACTACAGTGCGTGTGCACTTTTGTCATTTGTTAATATCTTTTGTACTCATTGTGTATACATTTTGTCATTGCTTGATATGATATGTTCTGTACTCAGTGCATGTGCACTATATTTTATTTCATGTTCTGCACTTATATATATATATATATATATATATATACATTTTGTGATTGTAAACTTAGTTAATTAAGAAAAATTTGTTGCTCATGGCAAGTCCAATTGACTCACCATCGCTGCCAAATTTTTGCCCCCCCAGTGGAGGGTTATGTAAGATGTATGCCCTGCCGACAATAGGCAAGGCATAGGAGAGTCTCTGACCAGAGAGTAGTATGTAGTTAGTTGTTGCTTGTCGCTTGTGTGCACTAGTCTGCAGGAGTCTGTGCTAGTGTATAGTAGTGTGCAGTAGTCTGCGCGTGTCGGCAGTCTGTGGTCGGGACTCTGGAGGTTTAGTATTATTGTATAAGGTAAAGAAGCAGCCTCACGCATATCTAGTAATGTATGTAAACTGTCATCCAATCTTCTTAAAATGCCCTAATAATAATTTTCATAATATAAAGTAATTTAAAAAAAACATTCATTTCAATTTAAAGAATTTATCCAATGCATGATCATTCCTTTCACGAATCACAAAAGTATAGGCCAGTATTGCACGGAGCTGTGCGAAATTTTTTTAGGTAAGAGCTGATATATTCGCCGTTTTTTATAGAGGTAAGAATTTTTGCCTTTTTATTCAGAATACAGGGCCGTGGCGCAGCGCTGCTGTCGTCCTAGAATTTACCAGGTTATTGAATATTTTTTATTTTGGGGATTTTGGAATTTTTCTGTTTCGAACTTAACATTAAATGAGAAAAGAATTTTATGGGTACATTAAATGCGAATGCGTTTCTGCACAGAGATTATAAATGGGAACTAAATTTTGTTCAGAGGTTACATTCACTTATTAATATTTAATTATAATTTTTGTGGGGAGGTTACACAACACTCAATTTATTTGCCGCCAAAAGTGCAATTGTTTTTTTTAAAGGACTCTTACGGTGGAAGGGTGGCAAACTTATAACCTAAAATGATTATTTAAATAAAACTCATAAAATGCAGACTTACATAAAATGTACAACATGCTCTACATTACACATATACCACCTCGCAAGATGATAGGCAAGATAAAAACATATTTCTAGAATTCGGACATTAAGCCATAAATTCGTTAACACCGAATCCGACAAACATGACAGAGGCAGCTATTAACGTATGGCAGATTGACAGGGTGGGGGGGGGAGGGGGTTACTAAAAAACCCGAACCGCAGATTGCTCTAACCCTCCCCAAATCCACAAGGGAAAAACGGACCACCCAGTTCACAAATAACCACATTACCGCGGGTGGGCAAACGGAGAAAAATAGTTGGACCACTCCAAAACAAAGCGGCTGGTGACCTCACGAAGAAAACAAGTAAAATTTAACAAGTAAATGAAACAACATATCTCCAGTCACTTAACTTCTAATAAACTGGGATTTCTGGCGAAGACCTGGCGCAGCACCCCCAACGCTCTCCCGAACCGTCCGCTGCCAGCTGCTTAAACGGACGCAGGAAGGCGCACCTATCTCCCGTCTCATGGCGTCGCAGCTCGCCCCGCCCAGCCCGATGTCGTGGTTTCGCTCCTGTTGCTCTCGTGTGAACCGCAAAGCCACTACCCCTTTCTATACGGCGCTGCCCACTGGACTCACGTGGTGACCTCACATGCGCCGACGGTCAAGGCGGACAAGTCATCTCGTGTCTCCGTGCGTGACCGACCAACCGACGGATCCAACCGCCAATGAGCGTTGCCGAGCAACTCGAGCAGACTGGCGGCCTAACGCGCAGACTCAGATGCAGGAACTCAGCCCCCGACCAGGCGACCACTAGCAGAGTTCTGTTACTGGCGGAGTGGCAAGACTGTCATTTTCTGGCTTTAAAGTTTGATCCAAACGACAGACATACTAGCACTCCGACGACAGACAGACAGTAACTGACGCACAAATGCAAACGAGAGACAGACCAGTAACTGGTGACGCGAGACTGCAGACCTAGCCTCACTCCGACTGACCCCCTGCCGAGCTGATAGCGCCCCTTAAATGCACCTGAACAAGCAACCTTTCCGCTTTCCCACCACAGGGAGACACCAAAGCTGCGATTGCCACAGCGGCGCCACCGCCAGAAACGGAGGGCGACAGCTTCACCCAACGCGCTGCGGCACGCTCTTCAAAACATAAATTTTTTACCACGGCTCACACTGTCTGCTTTCATTCTGATGCTTCAGTATTTCGTAACAAAGCTAATATACTATAATATAGTATGTGTTGTTTGGAGTGTATCCACTCTATATTATGTGACTGTATAATTTGTCACCATTTGAAATCAAATTCTACAGACAGAATACTATTTCTCAGAGTTTCTTACTAGTCTTAAAACCCATATTTGAAGGCAAAATTGGTATTATCTTTTTGTATTGTACAAAAGTGTCACAGAAATTTCTGCCTAACAACGCATTTATCTAAACACATCAAAAAAAGTTTTGCATCACCTCGGTTCAGAGAGTTCCGAAACCCGTACAGAAAATTGGAATAGAGATCAGCAAAAAAATCATTTCTGCCCTTTTTATTGCTCATGAGAACCACACATTGCATGTTGTACCAACGTATAGCGAGACCTTCAGAGGTGGTGGCCCAGATTGCTGTACACACCGGTACCTCTAATACCCAGTAGCACGTCTTTTTGCACTGATGCACGCCTGTATTCCTCGTAACATACTATCCACAATTTCATCAAGGCACTGTTGGTCCAGATCGTCCCACACCTCAACGGCGATTCGGCGTGGATCCCACAGAGTGGTTGGTGGGTCACTCGTCCATGAACAGCCCTTTTCAATCTATCCCAGGCAGGTTGGATAGGCTTCATGTATGGGGATCATGCTGGCCACTCTAGTCGAGCGATGTCGTTATCCTGAAGGAAGTTATTCATAAGATGTACACGATTGGGGCGCGAATTGTTGTCCATGAAGACGAATGCCTCGCCAATATGCTGCCGATATGGTTGCATTATCGGTCAGAGGATGACATTCACGTATGGTACGGCGCCTTCCATAACCACTAGCGGCCTAAGTCGGCCCCACATAACACCACCCCTAAACAGCAGGGACCTCCACCTCGCTGCACTCGCTGGACAGTGTGTCTAAGGCGTTCAGTCTGACCGGGTTTCCTCCAAACTCGTCTCCGACGATTGTGTGGTTGAAGGCATATGCAATACCCATCGGTGAAGAGAACGTGATGCCAACCCTGAGCGGTTCATTCGGCTTGTTGTTGGGCAGATCTGTACGACGCTGCAGGGTGTCGTGGTTGCAAAGATGGACCTGACCATAGACGTCGGGAGCGAAGTTGCGCATCATGCAGCATATTGCGTACAGTTTGAGTCGTAACACGACGTTCTGTGGCTGCACGAAAAGCATTATTCAACATAGTGGAGTTGCTGTCAGGATTCCTCCAAGCCATAATCAGTAGGTAGCGGTCATCCACTGCAGTAGTAGCCCTTGGGCGGCCTGCGCGAGACATGTAATCGACAGTTCCTGTCTCTCTGTATCACCTGTATGTCTGAACAACATGGCTTTGTTTCACTCCGAGACGCCTGGACACTTCCCTTGTTGAGAGGCCTTCCTGGCACAAAGTAACAATGCGGACGCGATGGAACCGCAGTACTGACCGTCTAGGCGTGGTTGAACCACAGACATAACGAGCCGTGTGTATCCTTCCTGGTGATGACTGGAACTGATCGGCTGTCGGACCCCCTCCGTCTAATAGGTGCTGCTCATGAATGGTTGTTTACATCTTTGGGCGGGTTTAGTAACATCTCTGAACAGTGAAAGGGACTGTGTCTGTGATACAGTATCCACAGTCAACGTCTATCTTCAGGAGTTCTGGGAACCGGAGTGATGCAAAACATTTTTTGAATTGCGTATCTCGTCAATGGCATAAATATTGCGTGCATTTTACTTCCTCTTCTTTAAGGTAGGTGCTTCAATGCTAATCCCACAGTATGGTGTCCCTCATGTCCATCGATTACTAAACTGTTTCTGCTTGCACCTCCCCTCACCATCACCAGTGTCACTCCTTCCGCCCTGTCATCTTCAGTAGATTTAATGTCGTTGAGAGCCAGCCGAAGCGTCCGTCTACGAAGGTATTTTCCATGACAGCCTTCCGTGCTGGGACTGCAAAACAAAGGCGGGCGTATACTGAACTGGAACGTAGCTATAAATGGCGGGTCAAGTGACCAAAATAATTCGCGCTACGTCCGTGTCCACGGTTGGCTTTGTCACGTAATTCTCCTCTCCCTCAAGTTTACGTTCAGTACTGCTCGGTTCTGTAGCAGATTTATTTTTCCGGTGTTGATATTTGTACGTTAGTATTGTGATAGACATCTGTATGGGTAGGTTTACCTGATGAAGAGTTGGTCGAAGGACACATGAGTAGGGGTTCACCGAACGAAATGAATGAACGGCGTAACGAGGTTATTCTTTGTTCCTGCAGCGGCTGCAACCATATCGCAGTTTTCTTACATCTGAGGCTTGCTGCATTACTCCGTATTTTGTCAGCTAAGTTTCGGTTACTGCATATGGCAGAACTTTCCGGTGTCGTGAATTTATGTCATAAAAACAAAAGAACAAACTTGAATAAGAAAATGAATAAATCATAATTACATTAGGACTCTGTAATGAGCCATCGGAGGTGACAGGGTCCTTACCAAAACAGAAAACATCCGTGAAAAACCTCCAGTGTATTGGGATAGTGCGTTCCGTCACATTAATGTGGCCACCGCCTATGTCCAGGCTCAATGTGCAATAACTATTTACAGACGACAGGTGGTAGCAGTAGCAGTGGTGGTGGTGGGTATACAAAGCTTGCTAGGTCGATATGGAAAGCACTGCAGTCGTGGTCATAATGAGCAAACTGAGCGATTTATCTAATGTCCAGAAGGACATGATCATTGGCCATCAGGCCAAAGCTGAAAGCATTTCCTAAATAGCTAACTTTGTAAACTGTCAACGTACCGTCATGGTTACAATATACTGTGCATGGCAAAGTGATACGATACAACACTGTCACCAATGCAACTGTGGTGCACCACGGACCATAGATGACGGGGATGAAAGACGGAGTTGTGTACGGGAGAGTACACGTGTAACTGTTGAGCAAGTGACTTCTCAGACGAGTCAATAGGATACCAATTACCAACAGCGTCTCCTCGACGACAACACAGGGAACGTCGCTTCTTATGGGCCTGATTCATGCACCCGTGCAGACTGCTATTAATCGGCGACAGAGGCTGGAATTTGCACGCCAGTCGCACAACTGGACGTCCACAGAGTTGCAACAGATGGCCTTTCCAGATAAATCTTGTCTTATGCTCCATAGAACAGATGGCCATTGGCGTGTATGGCGTGAAAAGTCTGAAAGCAGACACCCTGCTACAATTGTCAGGATGCCCCAGGCCGCAGGGCATTACTTGGATGATTTTGTCATTCTGGAAGGCACAATGGATCAACACAAGTGCGCACCTGTCCTTGAGGACCATGTCCACCGCTTCTCTTGGGACGATGGCATCTGACAGCGAGACAATGCAAGGTGTCACAAAGCTCCCAGTGTACGTACGTGGTTCTGAGTGACCGAGATCAGTTTACCGTACTCCCCTGGCCATCAAACTCCACAGGTTAAAACCCAATCAAGAATCTTGGGACCACCTGGATCGGGCTGTTCGCGCCATGGATAAATCCCCCGAGAAACCTAGCGCAGCTGACAAGGGTACCGATATCAGCACGACTCACCACACTGACAGTACTTTCCAGAACCTCATTGACACACTTCCTGCACCTCTCGCAGTGGTCTGCACTGCAAAAGGTGGTTGCTAAGGCTTTGAACAGGTAATCTTAGTAATGTGACTGGGCAGTGTAGTTGACACACTAAGTTAAAAATATCAACAACGAAGTTAAAGTCACCACTTGAAGTCTAACAAATGTGTGATGCGTTTCACAAAATTACTTTGGTTGCTCTAGAATCCGCACCATCTGTGGAACTTAAGAGATATCTACAGCCAAAGCTACCGACCATGCATTGTGCTCCACAGCGTTTCCTGCCATTTTTTTTCTTTTCATCGAAAGGTATAAAAGGTAAGTGCAAAACCTCTACTGTGCAACCAGCTGCCATCACACTATTCTCCAGATGGCTGTTTCCTCGCTTAACGCTAACATTTGGAACCACAGCGATTTATTTAGAACCCACTAATCACTACACATCCTAACAACATCGTCCGAACAGGCCTTGGACGCCCAACGGTATTGACCGGCCGCCATGTCATCCTCAGTCCTTAGGCATCACAGGATGCGGACACGGAGGGGCTCTCCCAGACGTTATCAGTTTTCGTGAGCGCTCACTACACACTGTAGTCGTAAATGTGTTGATTTGCGATGTATAGTACTTTTGTGACCACTGAACCATTGAGTGATGTTTACCTTCATAATTTTTAAAAATATTGATTTGGTGTCTACACTTCTACATATATACTCGTTTCTCTTGCGTTCACTACATTCATCCAGTTGGTAATTCTATACCTTCATCATCTGAATTGACTAATGATTGAGAGAATTATGTACAGGGGGATTATAATTAAAGTTAAGCTTTCAAAACGCTGTAGAAATAACACTACTGGTCTGAACGACGTCAAATAGCAACGGAATATTATCGGAGAAAGCGAAAAACATATGGTGGGATGAAAGAAAATAGTGTGAAAATTGATCAATAGATGACATTGTATGTGTCAGATTACGTAAGTGAAAATACCTGACATCGGACCGACCCATTTAAGGGGTTCTTTCGGTGTGCAACATTGTAGAGGAAGGAAACGAATTGATTCGACGTCAGTGGAAGCAGTGGCCACAGCAATGCAGGCGACGAGTGGTGGTGTGCGAACGTGTACTGCACGGAGAATCGCTCGAACATTGGACATACCCGTGAGCACGGTGCATAACATCCTATGAAATATCCTTCTTTGCTATGCATTCAGAATTACCCACGTGCTCGAGTTGCTTCCTGTTGACCTGCCAGCAAGAGAGACCTTTGCTTTAGAATTTCTTGCTCGCATGGGAAGTGGACAATAACTGGCCGTGGAAAATTTTGTGTACAGGCGAAGCCCACTTCAATCTGACAGGACACTTCAGTATACAGAATTGTCGAATATGGCCAACGGAAAATCCGCACGTAAATCAACCAGTGCCACTTCATCCTTGAAAGGTCACTGTGTGGTGCAGGTTTACAGCATCATTTACTATAGAGCCATATTATTTCGAAATGACAGATGCTTTCGGTCCTGTTACCTGACCGCCACTGGTAAGCACTATGAGTGTCTTTTGCACAACTACGTCATTCCAGCTCTCCAACAGCGTGGATGTGTGGATGCGATCATTTACGCAAGATGGCGCACCTCCACATATTTCAAATCCAGTTAAGCAGCTGCTGAAGCGCCATTTTGGAAATGCTAGAATTATCAGCCGCCATTTCCCTACAGCCTGGCCGTCCCGATCACCTGATATTCATCCGTATGACTTCTGGCTGTGGGACTATCTGAAAGATATTGTGTGCAGTGTCCCGGTTGCAAACGTAGCTGCTTTGAAGTCACGCATTGCGCAACATATTCTGAACGTGACCCCGGAAAGACTTCGATCACTTGTGGAACGTGCTGTTTCTCGATTTCAAGTTGTTGCAGAAAACGGTCGACAGCATATTGAACATGTTTTGCGCCATTCACACGGAAATTAATAATACGACTTGATTTGGTTGATGCTTTTTATGCGGTTTTTGGCCTCAGGAGAATTAAAAACCGATTTTTCCCATACGATGTGATATGACCTTGCCGTGGTGGATGGGTTACGTAACTAATAGTATCACACCTGTACACCCATGCACAATGCGTAGAACAGTTTGTTTAACGTCAGACGTACATCTTAGGCGTTGTTGTATGATTCATTTGTCATTTATAGTCGACCACTATTAAATTATGATTCCTACAGCGCCATCTATTGCTACATTTTGTAGCTATTTATTTTTCTGCTGTCATAAGTGTTCCCCCTTCTCCGATAATTTGACGTCATTCTGACCAGTGATGTTTTTTCCACAGCGGTTTGAAAGTTTAAATTTAAATATAATCACGCTGTTTAATGATGTCGCAACACGATAAATTAAGGAAATTGTTGCGTGCGACTTTATAAACAAGAGAAAGGAGAGGTGGGCTACAGAGTGGTGTGGCAACGATCCCTGAAGGGAAGTTGGACAGGAGCAGAAATGACTAGCGAAAAAGTTAAAACAGTAAACAGACGATTTACTTAACTTGTATTTCTCCAAGCGCATAAAGATTCATTGTAGATACTACAGGACAAAATAGAGTTCAGTTAATATAGCAACAAGGATGAGGCTCCCTGAACTGAAGCACGAACGATGGTGTCGGAGGGGCAACTTACTTAGTGTCTGCAAAGCGTCACGTAGCGAAGCGGCTCCGAGAGCAAGTGGTGCTGTGGCTGCTGCCGACAGCGGGGCACTCGTGGTACGGAGCTTGTGGGGGTGTGGCTCAGTGGTCGTGCACCATTACATCTGCCGGATCCCACAAGACCTCTGTCAGCGTCTGAGAGAAACTTGCGTTGCAGTTGCCCGTGGAGTGGTGTCAACACGTGATATGACAGAAATGTTGACAAAAATAAAGATAACTTAAAATGATATCCTCAAAATGTGTCCATAATTGGTCAAGATCCGGAAGACGTGACACATCATAAGGAATTAATCAATGTTCGAGATCATTTACATGCCAGACTGATGCAGCATAACTAAGATCCATACTAGTTGCAAAGCAACATGTAAAAGCAACGTATTGACAGTGTTTTCTGTGAACTTCATTCTAAGTAAATTCAACATTTCTCTTAGAGTTGCTCTGAGAAGAGTCAGTTTGGTGGTTGGTTGAGAGATGAGCGACAACAGGTCTACTGGTACACGCCTAACATGGTCAGTGAGATTCATCCAGACAAACAGAGAATTCACCATTCGATGGGCTCAATTCTGAAGTTGTTAAATATCGTTGTTGTGTTGTTGTAGTCCTCAGTCCTGAGACTGGTTTGATGCAGCTCTCCATGCTACTCTACCCTGTGCAAGCTTCTTCATCTCCCAGTACCTACTGCAACCTACATCCTTCTGAATCTGCTTAGTGTATTCATCTCTTGGTCTCCCTCTACGATTTTTACCCTCCACGCTGCCCTCCAATACTAAATTGGTGATCCCTTGATGCCTCAGAACATGTCCTACCAACCGATCCGTTCTTCTGGTCAAGTTGTGCCACAAACTTCTCTTCTCCCCAATCCTATTCAATACTTTCTCATTAGTTATGTGATCTACCCATCTAATCTTTAGCATTCTTCTGTAGCACCAAATTTCGAAAGCTTCTATTCTATTCTTGTCCAAACTATTTATAGTCCATGTTTCACTTCCATACATGGCTACACTCCATACAAATACTTTCAGAAATGACTTCCTGACACTTAAATCTACACTCGATGTTAACAAATTTCTCTTCTTCAGAAACTCTTTCCTTGCCATTGCCATTTATATCCTCTCTACTTCGACCATCAGTAGTTATTTTGCTCCCCAAATAGCAAAACTCCTTTACTACTTTAAGTGTCTCATTTCCTAATCTAATTCCCTCAGCATCACCCGACTTAATTCCACTACATTCCATTATCCTCGTTTTGCTTTTGTTGATGTTCATCTTATATCCTCCTTTCAAGACGCTATCCATTCCATTCAACTGCTCTTCCAAGTCCTTTGCTTTCTCTGACAGAATTACAATGTCATCGGCGAACCTCAAAGTTTTTATTTCTTCTCCATGGATTTTAATACCTACTCCGAATTTTTCTTTTGTTTCCTTTACTGCTTGCTCAATATACAGATTGAACAACATCGGGGAGAGGCTACAACCCTGTCTTACTCCCTTCCCAACAACTGCTTCCCTTTCATGTCCCTTGACTGTTATAACTGCCATCTGCTTTCTGTACAAATTGTAAATAGCGTTTCGCTCCCTGTGTTTTACCCCTGCCACCTTTAGAATTTGAAAGGGAATATTCCAGTCAACATTGTCAAAAGCTTTCTCTAAGTCTACAAATGCTAGAAACGTAGGTTTGCCTTTCCTTAATCTTTCTTCTAAGATAAGTGGTAAGGTCAGTATTGCCTCACGTGTTCCAGTATTTCTACGGAATCCAAACTGATCTTCCCCGAGGTCGGCTTCTACTAGTTATTCCATTCGTCTGTAAAGAATTCGTGTTAGTATTTTGCAGCTGTGGCTTATTAAACTGATTGTTCGGTAATTTTCACATCTGTCAACACCTGCTTTCTTTGGGAATGGAATTATTATATTCTTCTTGAAGTCTGTGGATATTTCGCCTGTCTCATACATCTTGCTCACCAGATGGTAGAGTTTTGTCACGATTGGCTCTCCAAAGGCCGTCAGTAGTTCCAATGGAATGTTGTCTACTCCGAGGGCCTTGTTTCGACTGAGGTCTTTCAGTGCTCTGTCAAACTCTTCACGCAGTACCGTATCTCCCATTTGATCTTCATCTACATCCTCTTCCATTTCCATAATATTGTCCTCAAGTACATCGCCCTTGTATAGACCCTCTATATACTCCTTCCACCTTTCTGCTTTCCCTTCTTTGCTTAGAACTGGGTTTCCATCTGAGCTCTTGATGTTCATACAAGTGGTTCTCTTATCTCCAAAGGTCTCTTTAATTTTCCTGTAGGCAGTATCCATCTTACCCCTAGTGAGATAAGCCTCTGTATCCTTTCATTTGTCCTCTAGCCATCCCTGCTTAGCCATTTTGCACTTCCTGTCGATCTCATTTTTGAGACGTTTGTATTCCTTTTTGCCTGCTTCATTTACTGCATTTTTATATTTTCTCCTTTCATCAATTAAATTCAATATTTCTTCTGTTACCCAAGGATTTCTACTAGCCCTCGTCTTTTTACCTACTTGATCCTCTGCTGCCTTCACTACTTCATCCCTCAGAGCTACCCATTCTTCTTCTACTGTATTTCTTTCCCCCATTCCCGTCAATTGTTCCCTTATGCTCTCCCTGAAACTCTGTACAACCTCTGGTTCTTTCAGTTTTAATCTACAGGTCATAACCAATAAATTGTGGTCAGAGTCCACATTTTCCCCTGGAAATGTCTTACAATTTAAAACCTGGTTCCTAAATCTCTGTCTTACGATTATATAATCTATCTGATACCTTTTTGTATCTCCAGGGTTCTTCCATGTATACAACCTTCTTTCATGATTCTTAAACCAAGTGTTAGCTATGATTAAGTTATGCTCTGTGCAAAATTCTACCAGGCGGCTTCCTCTTTCATTACTTAGCCCCAATCCATATTCACCTACTACGTTTCCTTCTCTCCCTTTTCCTACTACCGAATTCTAGTCACCCAGGACTATTAAATTTTCGTCACCCTTCACTATCTGAATAATTCCTTTTATTTCATCATACATTTCTTCAATTTCTTCGTCATCTGCAGAGCTAGTTGGCATATAAACTTGTACTACTGTAGTAGGTGTGGGCTTCGTATCTATCTTGGCCACATCGTACGAAGTAAATTCAATAATTCTGTGACATGGGGTGGGTTGGTGGTTGGTTGACAGATGAGCAGCTGCACATTTACTGGTACAATCCTAAATATTCTCAGTGGGAGTCATCCACACAATCAGAATTCACCATTCGAGGGCTCAATTTTGATGTTGTTAAAATTGTTGGTCCACGAGATACGACCATGTTAGTGAATGCTGTAATGTGGTTGAATGAAATGATCGCTTACAGCATAGTCACAAGAAAGGAAAGTCTGGCGGCCTGGGAAGTGTATGTTTACAGATGAATTAATGGAGGCGTGTGTTTCCATCTATAACAGAGTTTTCAAAAAGAATCATCCGATTTCTCAGAACTATATCTACTAAATGAATACAAACTTCGTAAAAATTTTAACTCAAGCGTAAGTCTATAGAATATTTATTTTCAAAGGAACCATTTGATTATACAAAGATATATGTTTTAAATTCACGGATGTGGACCATCTGAAAAAGTGTCCTAGCCCCCACATATAATGGGGAAGTTCTCTAGTAGATATCAATAGACACAGAGCCGCAGAAAATGTCTGTCAGAATTCCTACACAGCATCTATTGTCCTTGTTAACGAACTACGAGAGATGTTAAATATTGCTGCTTCACAAGTAACTTACTTGAAATGCCGTGAGGTAAAGCTTTGTGTGGACAGGGATTCGAACCCAGAACCTAATTGGATTGTCATCGAAGCACAATCAACTGTGACATATCGGTATTTCTCGGCAGTAGCTAGATGTTTTAACTGAATTGACGAGACGATACATTAATTTTCTCTTTCCCAGGACTCCAACCCGGCACCTATCGCTGTTATATTCTAGAGAAAACGAACGTTAAAAATGGGTTTGTTACACAAGCAGCGACATGTGAGCATGTTTGAACTAGAAATAACATGACGAAGATTTTAGTGCTGACTGGGAATCGAGCCCCACACATATCGTTGTTGACTGCACACAAAGAGTCGTCAGCTACCGAATTTTTCTCCACCAGCAGCTCGGAATAACATCCTTGAATTTACAATGATTTCGCAAACAGTTCTGTGTCTCACTGGGACTCAAAAACGTCAGATACCGTTAGTGTTGACAACGAATGAAAATACATTAAAAATCAAAATTATTACCCACCAGTAGATAGGCGTTCTCATGTTAGAGCTTGATAATACATAACGAAAGCTTTAGTGCCGGGCCATAATTCGAACCCTTTCACGCGCAATATGTGGAGATGTTGAGGAATCTGCAGTTTTGAACAAACAACAAATTGCAGTCGAACTTTATTGTCACGAAGGGGTCAAATTCCGCGTAAGGGCGGTCTGAGTTCCATTCCCAGATCAGAACCAATTTTATCGACATACAGACGCTCAAATAAAAGATGGAATAAGTGTCCTGTGACCCTACATAACGTTTGTTTCGTCACTAGAAATAAATAACTAGTATAAGAAAGGTTACTGTTGATAGAGTTTCTACGTGTCGCGACTCCTGACTTTATTGTGGTTCAACCTAAAGTCTACTTGGTAGAGAAGGAATATCATGTTTAACATGAATGTCAGACCACAATGCCATTATACCTTCTTCACTTGGCTAGCCAGAAGAGAACAGAATCTGTCTCTCCTTATCAAAAGTCATCAGCAGAAGTTGGAATCGAACCCAGACCATAAGTACACAAACCTAGCATCAATCCAAGAGACCACCAAGTCCTCTTCTCTATCAGTCATTTTTCTATCATAACAATGTTGCGCCACACTGGATGAGAATTCTGACACACAGACTCCCTGTAGTGGTTTGCAGCATGTTCAGTACATTCATTTACTTGGCTGACCGAATCGACATGAACTAGCTACCTCGACTACACAGTGCATACATTCGACTCTATTTTGTAATCACCAAAATAAAATCACGTAACTGACACCTACATAGAACTGCCTTAAAGGCAGGATACAAAAAGGCATCGATCTGGGGCCGTCGCATCTTTTAGTCCAGGAAGCGTCTTCCTAACTTGGGTAGCCTTTCGGGCGTGTTGATTTACACAATTCTAATGATAAATTACCTTAACTAGCACGTTTCTGATTAGAAATTGTTGACTTTTTTGTATTTTTTGTGAAGGAATGAAAACGAAAAAATTGAATATGTGACTTAATAGACACTGAGTCTCTCAGGTAGGTACACGGTTCAGTCACATGTAATTACGTCGAATGAGATATCATAATTGTTCAAAGGTCTCGGAGCTTCATCTGTCAGTATTATAAATCCATTGAGTTGATATTAGTTTCGCAGCGTATGTCTAATGTAGCGTCTGTGGAGAAGTACAGTGCTGAAACCAGGTAGAATATAAACTGAAAACATCGTCAGTTTCAGTAACTGATTTCATCGAGGAAATTTATATATCTATCGTGCAGTTACAAGGAAGTGAATTCAAATTTCACACGATACTCTCGATGAGAATGATGAAATGTTTACGTTGCCAAGACCTCCAAGTAGAAACGAAATTACTGTGAATGTTGAGTACTCTAAAATGTGTATGTACTTCCTTAAGCTCATGTTGGCGGCGGCACAGTGTTGCCGCTCTTACCAGGAGATGATACGTAAAGTGCACGTACTCACGGAGGCCCAGTACTGGCTGTGATTATCAGATGATAGCGACATTTGACAGATACACTAATTCGTTTATGCGGAACCGATTTACGCTGGAAAATATTAGTTCCAATTTTGGCTACAATGCTCAAACCTAGCGCTGTACAACATCTCCTCGACGTCTCCAGTGCTCATACTGAACAAACTGTGTAAGTGACTATTACTAATAAAATAACCTCTATGCCTGTCTCACCTACTTGATCTTTTCTACCCATCGTCACGTTCGCAGTCCATTTAATATGGAAACATTTATGTACGCATTTCTTGCATTCACAGCATCAATTTGCACCTGGTGGCAAAAACTGAAATTGATTTTTTTCAGCCGTAAATCGGTTCCGCATTAACGCATTGGAATATATACCAAGTTTCGCTGTCAAACAATAATTACAGCCCATACTGGACTTTTGTGAGTAGCTGTTCTTTAATAATCACCTCCCTGTATTTCTACGACTGTTAGCAAATTGTAATATGGTATAAACTATACAGTTTATATGTTTGGTACATGCGAGTATCATAGGCAATGCGAGCAAGGTAACCGATATTTACACATGAGATTAGGGTGGTTGTAAAGTGCAGGACTGTCAGTGAAAACAGAATGTACTGCGTAGGCCTCTGATGCATTGTTATTGCTTGTGAAACAAGTTGCATATGATTTACTGATAGCAGTGCAACAATAATTTCTCTGAAAACATAGTTCCCCTTCCAAAGTAAACAATACATGTTCAGTAGTGAGCCAATACATTCTTTAAACAATACTAAATATTATGAAACGTTTGCCGAAGTTCCTGCAACAGTATCGGTGTTTACTCTGATTTGAAACATGTTTCCAGAAAAATCTGAGTTATTATATCACCAAAACCGATACCATCCTCCATTTCTGCTTGTGTCACGTTATTTTTCCATCTCTAAAGTAAAAGTTTCTTGTAACTTACATCCTTGCTTAAAGTAATTTAACGTATGTTACTTCTCTCCATAAATTTGATCTTTACTGCTACTCCTTCATGTACTCCATTAATCATTCCTGACTGCATTGAAGGAAATCCAATTAGTATGTTCCCCTTTCTATTAATTTTAATTTACTGATCTACTTAGTGTATGACTTCCTTCTGCAACACAAAATCCAAAATTCTTGTACGTTCGTCTTCTCCAGGTCCATGCCTCACTTTCTGACAGTACTCTGTTGTTGCTGCAAAACTTTAGGATATTCTTTCGGAATTACGAATCAATTTCGCACTCCAATACGAAGATAAGAAAATAAAGAAGCTGCTCTCTTTTACACTACTTTTCATGGCTTCAGTGTCATCTTTTTTCATACTTAACTCATATTCGTGTATTAAGTATTCAATCCATTCTATTGCGAGTCTTAGCTCTGCTATTGCGGTCTTTACATTTCATTGCTACACTGAAATTTGTTTTCAACTTCTCCAGTAATATATTAGCATCATCAGTTAACAGGAAGCGGAGGCAAGATACGAGTGATGACGTTTTCATTTAGTCAGCTACATTTGGATTTATTCAAATATATTTTAGTAAACATTTGGCGACACAGAGATATACTTAAGTATTTGATTTAATACAAGTAAACTTTCAGAAAGTTAACGTAATGACAAAATATACTGAACTACAGTTTTCATAAAAACTTAGTTATTCTTACATTTCTAATACAGCTTTTTAGACGGAATTCCTCTCTTTTAATAACATTTGAACGTCTATCATCTTATTCACTTCTGTTGTCTCATTCTTCCGGTCCTGTACATCAATGTACATCATGTACCCAAATAAGAGAAGGCCGATAGTAAAATCGATGGTGCATATTGTTTGGACACTTTTGGGTAATCGTGAAGCTATCTCATATTTTATGCTTTTTCTGAGTGCCAGTATAACAGTGTACACCAATACAGTTCAATTTCTCAAGGAATCGATTTACTTATTTATATTTGCTATGTAATGTAATTGCTTCGTGAATGTTAGGTTAGCATTCTTTTACAATACAATAAAAAAAGAAAAACAGTTGTGCAATAAGCCTGGTATATGTCGTTCAGCATTCATTAATATTCCCTGTTAAGCTGAAGCTACTGATGGTTATGAGAAGTTCTCTTTGTTGACAGGGTGTTACTGCTCCTAGATCGTGTACAAAGGAAATTAGGGGTGTTTCTGCTGAGGGGTGAAATCATTTTATACGTACGATTAGTCGAGAAAGTAATGTCGACGCGGACATAGCCCAGCATACCTCAGAAAGCCTAATGTAGATGTGTGCTGCACATCCCTCAGAAGTATCTCGAAATTAGCTTTTTGTGGAAATCATACCATCCTCTGTGTAGAGTTCTCTGCAACTGCGCATTTACTGTTATTCATATCCTAAGGAGGTGGTTAAATCATATCAAGAAGTTTGAGCTTAGAAGATGAATCAGAAACACTGATAACTGATAATGAAAATAATGGTATTCTGGATGTAATGCTAGATGAGGGTCATAAAACCATTCGTGATATGAAGATAGGAAAAGTGCTTGGAGTGTAATGTGTCTCAGTAAGAATGGTTTAAGGGGGGTAGGACGTCAAAAATTTTTAAAAAAATTAGATTTTTCCAAAATATGCCTATTTTGTAGCGCACATCTTCCTGAATAGTTCGATGTATAAAACATATATGTTTGAGAGATTATGGGGCACGTTATTTGGTCTTAAGTGAAGCAAGATGCAGCACCACACCCTTTTGCACAGCGTTCTTCTGTCATACGTAAGTGTAATTCGCTCTGTATAATTCGAATGTTTATATTTGCGCCATAGATTGTCATACTTGAAGCAAAGGAAGCCATCAAACCTATACTCAGGGACCATGCAGATGAAAACTTATTACAGAAATGTCTTCATGGCAATACCCAAAACCCAAATGAAACTTTTAACAAATGTGTATGAGGAAGATTGCCAAAAACCAGTTTTGTGGGAATAAATGCAGTTGCTATTGGTGTTTATTATACAGTTTTAAGTTTTAATGATAGTGTGCAAAGCAGGAAATATGTTTTAGAGAAAATGGGAATGGAGCCCAGAGTGAACTGCATCGAAGTTTTGTATGCGATAAACAGAGAGCGTGTAGTGACAGCAGATAAATCATTGTTGGAGGTGATCATAGGAATGTGGAAAGGAAGAAAGCTGATTTAGCAAATGAAAAAGAACCTGCTTATGGTGCTGGACAGTTCTAAAAGAATGCCAAAGATAAGCAGAAACTTAAACGGCCGTTTATCGCAAAACACAAATTTCTGTACTTAAGTACAAGTATCATACAAAATAAATATCCTGTTACTTTCAAACTTGGTGTTCTTATTAAATACAAACTCCTTAACGCATAAATCTAGAGTTTTCCAACTCTATTAAAAGTTGTGGTAAAAATTGAGATAATTAACTATAAGTTTTGAGTTTTTTCTAAACATGAAGTTTAAAATGTAACAGATAATTCGTTTTTTCGTAAATTGTACAAATTATAGAGTTTAATATACCGGTAAGTATGGTTTGTATGCTGAGCAAAATCCATCGAAGAATATCTCTTACTTATGAAGAAAAGTGTACCTGTAGCGACAAATGTAGCCAATAGTAAGTGAAAAATGATGAAATTTCACATGTAAATAAATTTGTTTTGTTATGTTTTTGAACTTCCACTGCTATGAATGTGAATCCTGAATCTTTCCTTGTCATGCTGACAAAGTTTATTTGTAAAAGTATAGACAGCGGAAATCAAAATATCCTGTGGTGCCTCTCCCGCTCCAAGTCGCCCCGTTTAACGTCCTACCCTCTTAAGTCGCAGAAACAGAAATACTAAACAAAATACTGAATTTAATTCCAGAATCTTCTATTCTCATTTCTGTTGGGTGCGTAACGTTTATGATTCCATTCTGGGATTTACGCTGTGCATGACTTCATGATTTAGATGTAGATATCTAATTTAAGGAATAGTTATAAGTCCTCAAACACGAAATCGCATTCTAAAGTGTAAAAACATTCTCCTACACAGGTTGTCACGTATGGAACTGCGTCTACCTATTTTTTTCGGTGGAGCGGGGTTCGTCAGTAAATTTCCATTCCGCTAACCGACGGTAGTTGTTAAAACCAAATGCCAGTTCCCTCATCAGTGATAATCAGTCTTTCTCATTCACAACTCGTTTTGTACTTAAAAAGAAAATTAAAATCGCCCATTTTGTTTCGTTTCGTGAGCCAACGTTTATCAGTCTACAGACACGCGATGCCACGGCTTCAGATTAATAAAACCGTGTCGCTGCCTGCGCCCTAGCGCCAGATTCCATTAGCCAAAGGGCTCTTTGTGCACGCAGCGCTCACAGCGATAACATTTGGTCGGGTTGTGTCGCAAACAGGTCTCGTATCGCAGTACGCCCTCTGCGTTTTATAGAACTGTTTCTGCCGTGAGTTCATAAGAGAGATTAAAGTGCCTCTCTAATGCAGTCACGCATTAGCTGCTAAAATCTGGTGCGATGCAAACACGCATCTGACCTGTGTAATGTGTCAGAAGAGACCTCTTAACAGTTCTCTGTAGTAATGTGAAGGCATTCGACCACTAGACATTTGAGAATTTTGTTTATGATATATTGATTTGTTTCATAGTGCGCTTTCCTTTTACATCAAAACTGCGTTGTTCAGTTATACCATGGTACTTATTCCGTCTTTGATCGTGAGTACTTCACTATGAAATATAAATCTTCAAAAATCAGAACTCCAGTGGATGGTTAAATCATACACTCCTGGAAATTGAAATAAGAACACCGTGAATTCATTGTCCCAGGAAGGGGAAACTTTATTGACACATTCCTGGGGTCAGATACATCACATGATCACACTGACAGAACCACAGGCACATAGACACAGGCAACAGAGCATGCACAATGTCGACACTACTACAGTGTATATCCACCTTTCGCAGCAATGCAGGCTGCTATTCTCCCATGGAGACGATCGTGGAGATGCTGGATGTAGTCCTGTGGAACGGCTTGCCATGCCATTTCCACCTGGCGCCTCAGTTGGACCAGCGTTCGTGCTGGACGTGCAGACCGCGTGAGACGACGCTTCATCCAGTCCCAAACATGCTCAATGGGGGACAGATCCGGAGATCTTGCTGGCCAGGGTAGTTGACTTACACCTTCTAGAGCACGTTGGGTGGCACGGGATACATGCGGACGTGCATTGTCCTGTTGGAACAGCAAGTTCCCTTGCCGGTCTAGGAATGGTAGAACGATGGGTTCGATGACGGTTTGGATGTACCGTGCACTATTCAGTGTCCCCTCGACGATCACCAGTGGTGTACGGCCAGTGTAGGAGATCGCTCCCCACACCATGATGCCGGGTGTTGGCCCTGTGTGCCTCGGTCGTATGCAGTCCTGATTGTGGCGCTCACCTGCACGGCGCCAAACACGCATACGACCATCATTGGCACCAAGGCAGAAGCGACTCTCATCGCTGAAGACGACACGTCTCCATTCGTCCCTCCATTCACGCCTGTCGCGACACCACTGGAGGCGGGCTGCACGATGTTGGGGCGTGAGCGGAAGACGGCCTAACGGTGTGCTGGGCCGTAGCCCAGCGTCATGGAGACGGTTGCGAATGGTCCTCGCCGATACCCCAGGAGCAACAGTGTCCCTAATTTGCTGGGAAGTGGCGGTGCGGTCCCCTACGGCACTGCGTAGGATCCTACGGTCTTGGCGTGCATCCGTGCATCGCTGCGGTCCGGTCTCAGGTCGACGGGCACGTGCACCTTCCGCCGACCACTGGCGACAACATCGATGTACTGTGGAGACCTCACGCCCCACGTGTTGAGCAATTCGGCGGTACATCCACCCGGCCTCCCGCATGCCCACTATACGCCCTCGCTCAAAGTCCGTCAACTGCACATACGGTTCACGTCCACGCTGTCGCGGCATGCTACCAGTGTTAAAGACTGCGCTGGAGCTCCGTATGCCACGGCAAACTGGCTGACACTGACGGCGGCGGTGCACAAATGCTGCGCAGCTAGCGCCATTCGACGGCCAACACCGCGGTTCCTGGTGTGTCCGCTGTGCCGTGCGTGTGATCATTGCTTGTACAGCCCTCTCGCAGTGTCCGGAGCAAGTATGGTGGGTCTGACACACCGGTGTCAATGTGTTCTTTTTTCCATTTCCAGGAGTGTACATTGGGAAGATAAAGGTACTTGCTGCAGTGTTTACCTCTAAATGTAACAGTTTGGATTTAGGCATTAGAAAGCAAAATCAAGCACACCAGTCGTCTCGGACAGTGATACATATCGAATGTGGCTGACAAAGAAGTTTTGCAACCAAATTGGGAAATAAACTGGGCATTAATACATTTCGGTTTGGGACGTGAGAGACAGTTTTATGCCAGAGAAAAATGAATGCTTTGTAATGAATTTGTAAGAAATTAGATGACTTGTCAATTGTAAACTGAAGCCTGTTTAAAAACATATGTTACACTATGTGATCAAAAATTTCTGGACAACCACAAAAATAAACGTGTTTCATATTAGGTGCATTGTGCTGCCACCTACTGCCAGGTACCCCATATCAGTGACCTCAGTAGTCATTAGACGTCGTGAGAGAGCAGAATGCGGCGCTCCGTGGAACTCACGGACTTCGAATGTGCTCAGGTGATTTGGTGTCACTTGTGTCATATGTCTGTACGCGTGATTTCCATACTCCTAAACATCCCTAGGTCCACTGTTTCCGATATGATAGTGAAGTGAAAACGTGAAGGGACACGTACAGCACAAAACTTACAGGCCGATCTCGTTTGTTGACAGACACCGCCGACAATTGAAGAGGGTCGTAATGTGTAACAGGCAGACATCTATCCAGACCATCACTAAGGAGTTTCAAACTGTATCAGGATCCACTGCAAGTACTATGACAGTTAGGCGGGAAGTAAAAGAACTTGGATTTCATGGTCGAGCGGCTGGTCAGAAGCCACACATCAAGCAGGGAAATGCCAAATGATGCCTCGCTTGGTGTAAAGAGCGTAAACATTGGACGATTGAACATTGGGAAAACGTTGTGTGGAGTGACGAATCACGGTACACAATGTGGCGATCCGATGGCAGGGTGTGGTTCAAATGGTTCAAATGGCTCTGAGCAATATGGGACTTACCATCTGAGGTCATCACTCCCCTCGAATTTAGAACCACTTAAACCTAACCAACCAAAGGGCATCACACACATCCACGCCCGAGGCAGGATTCGAACCTGCGACCGTAGAAGTCGCGCGTTTCCAGACTGAAGCGCCTAGAGCCGCTCGGCCACAGTGGCCAGTGGGCAGAGTATGGCGAATTCACGGTGAGCGTCTTCTGCCAGCGTGTGTAGTACCAACAGTAAAATTCTGAGCCGGTGGTGTTATGGTGTGGTCGTGTTTCTCATGGAGGGGGCTTGCACCCCTTGCTGTTTTGCGTGGCACTATCACAGCACAGGTCTACATTGATGTTTAAAGCACCTTCGTGCTTCCCACTGTTGAAAAGCAATTCGGGGATGGCGATTGCATTTTTGAACACTGTTCATAAAGCACGCACGGCTTGTGGCGTCACAAAATCCCTGTAATGGACTTGCCTGCACGGAGTCCTGACCTGAATCCTATAGAACAGCTTTGGGATGTTTTGGAACGCCGACTTCGTGCCAGGTCTCACTGACCTACATCGATACATCTCCTTAGTGCAGTACTCCGTGAAGAATGGGCTGCCATTCCTCAAGAAACATACCAGCACCTGATTGGACGTTTTCCTGCGAGAGTGGAAGCTGTCATCAACGCTAAGGGGGGCCAACACCATACTGAATTCCAGCATTGCCGATGGAGGGCGCCACGAACTTGTAAGTCATTTTTAGCAATGTGTCCGGATACATTTGATTACATAGTGTACTTGAGAAATGAGAGCTTATGTTAAAAATACGAGTATTTCCCAAGATCATATTTCTTGTTGATGGCAAGCTAGCTGTATGTAAAAAATAATTAAAAACATGATTCTCTCACGACATTGGCGATACGACCATCTGCGTAAATCGAAGGTAAGAGAATGACTTCGATAGTCATGATATATTGTACAATAAATTAATACAGCTTATACATTCATCTCTGCTGTTATTTGAATTTAGCTTTTATTTTTAATTTTACTCAGGTTGGTGGAATACTCTGACCTTCAAAAATCAACATCAGTCTCATTTTCAACTCTAATACTACAGGGAACGGCTAGATTGCAGCAAAAGACCTGTGGGCAAATATACAGGATGGGTCACTAACTATTGCCATCACGAATAACTCCGAAAGAATGGTAGGAGCTGAAAAGTTCGTGGGACAAAATTTGCATGGGACAACCAGGGCCATAATATGCCGTTGGTTTCATGTTGCTAGGTGAGGTTGCTTCAGAGATATGGTCAACTTATTTTAATTTTTTATTTTTTTTAATGGGATGCTATAGTTCGGTATTTATTTTCTGATATCGGCTATCGACACGAATCCAATGATGTGTAGCAGTAAGGTGTTTGAAGGTCAACGAAGGTCACAAAGGTGTCATGAAGGTCAATTTACAGAAGGTGTTCGAAGTAGTCACCATTGGTATCAATGCAGTGCTGCAATCTTTTTATCATGGATTGACTGGAATTCCTTATCAATTCGGCACTTATCGCAGCACATGCTCTGACAATTCTCTCTCGTAAACCGTCCAAATAGTAAATATTCGCCGACTCTAACGTGCCATTGACATGTAAACAATATTCGACGGTTTCGCAATACAACGCTAATAGGAACGGTAAGACTATTATCGTTGAATCAAGCGAATGTGAATGATGTATTCCTTCGAATAAAAGTCAATATTATTCTCATTTACGGAGAATGCCAACGAAATTCAGTGAGAGCTAGAGACTTATACGCCGAAAGATATCTTCAATGTACTCATCCTACACATCGTGCATTTAAATATGTGTTCTAAGCAAAGAAGGGAAAGCAGAAATGTGGAAGGAGTATATAGAGGGTCTATACAAGGGCGATGTACTTGAGGACAATATTATGGAAATGGAAGAGGATGTAGATGAAGATCAAATGGGAGATATGATACTGCGTGAAGAGTTTGACAGAGCACTGAAAGACCTGAGTCGAAACAAGGCCCCCGGAGTAGACAATATTCCATTGGAACTACTGACGGCCGTGGGAGAGCCAGTCCTGACAAAACTCTACCATCTGGTGAGCAAGATGTATGAAACAGGCGAAATACCCTCAGACTTCAAGAAGAATATAATATTTCCAATCCCAAAGAAAGCAGGTGTTGACAGATGTGAAAATTACCGAACTATCAGCTTAATAAGTCACAGCTGCAAAATACTAACACGAATTCTTTACAGACGAATGGAAAAACTAGTAGAAGCCGACCTCGGGGAAGATCAGTTTGGATTCCGTAGAAACACTGGAACACGTGAGGCAATACTGACCTTACGACTTATCTTAGAAGGAAGATTAAGGAAAGGCAAACCTACGTTTCTAGCATTTGTAGACTTAGAGAAAGCTTTTGACAATGTTGACTGGAATACTCTCTTTCAAATTCTAAAGGTGGCAGGGGTAAAATACAGGGAGCGAAAGGCTATTTACAATTTGTACAGAAACTAGATGGCAGTTATAAGAGTTGAGGGACATGAAAGGGAAGCAGTGGTTGGGAAGGGAGTAAGACAGGGTTGTAGCCTCTCCCCGATGTTGTTCAATCTGTATATTGAGCAAGCAGTAAAGGAAACAAAAGAAAAATTCGGAGTAGGTATTAAAATCCATGGAGAAGAAATAAAAACTTTGAGGTTCGCCGATGACATTGTAATTCTGTCAGAGACAGCGAAGGACTTGCAAGAGCAGTTGAATGGAATGGACAGTGTCTTGAAAGGAGAATATAAGATGAACATCAACAAAAGCAAAACAAGGATAATGGAATGTAGTGGAATTAAGTCGGGTGATGCTGAGGGAATTAGATTAGGAAATGAGGCGCTTAAAGTAGTAAAGGAGTTTTGCTATTTGGGGAGCAAAATAACTGATGATGTTCGAAGTAGAGAGGATATAAAATGTAGGCTGGCAATGGCAAGGAAAGCGTTTCTGAAGAAGAGAAATTTGTTAACATCCAGTATTGATTTAAGTGTCAGGAAGTCATTTCTGAAAGTATTCGTATGGAGTGTAGCCATGTATGGAAGTGAAACATGGACGATAAATAGTTTGGACAAGAAGAGAATAGAAGCTTTCGAAATGTGGTGCTACAGAAGAATGCTGAAGATTAGATGGGTAGATCACATAACTAATGAGGAAGTATTGAATAGGATTGGGGAGAAGAGAAGTTTGTGGGATCGGTTGGTAGGACATGTTCTGAGGCATCAAGGGATCACCAATTTAGTATTGGAGGGCAGCGTGGAGGGCAAAAATCGTAGAGGGAGACCAAGAGATGAATACACTAAGCAGATTCAGAAGGATGTAGGTTGCAGTAGGTACTGGGAGATGAAAAAGCTTGCACAGGATAGAGTAGCATGGAGAGCTGCATCAAACCAGTCTCAGGACTGAAGACCACAACAACATGATAAATTGAGAACTACTGGATCTTTAACGCATCGGAAACATATTGGGCAAAGGAAAGTTACTAACAAGAAAACGGAAATTGGTACTCTTGCCACAGTGGTAAGAGGTCCTTGTGTTAATTCGCGTCAAATCACAAGGGAATCTTGCATGAGCCAGAGTAATGTTGTTCGTGTTCTGCATAGCCATAAATATCATCCTTACCATATCAGTTTCCACCAAGAATTAACTGGTACGGATTGTATGCGTCGCATTGAATTCTGCCTATGGGCTCAACTTCAGATTCAGAGAGATGACACACTTATTAATTTGATGTTATTTACTGACGAGGCTGCATTCAAGAACCATGGAAATGTTAATTTACATAACATGCATTATTGGGCAACTGAAAATCCATGTTGGCTGCGGCAAGTTGCACACCAAAAACCGTGGACGGTGAATGTATGGTTTGGGATTCTGGAGGACGGAATTACAGGCCCCTATTTCATCGAAGGAAATCTTAATGGTAGGAAGTACACCACATTTCTGCAAGAAACATTAGATCTGTTATTGGAAGAAATACGTTTAGGAACAAGGAACAGAATGTGGTGTCAACACTATGGGTGTCCGGCACATTTTTCGGTGATGTTTAGAAATGAGTTGCAGAGACAATTCCCAAATCGTTGGATTGGACGCGGGGGAGATTTGTCGTGGCCGGCTTGTTCGCCAGACTTGACGCCTCTGAATTTTTTCTTGTGGGAATTCGTAAAAGACGTTTGTTATAAAGACATTGCTTGTAAAGACATTCCAACTACACCTGGAGATATTCGAGAGGAAATTGTCAGATCATGTGCTTCGATAAGCGCCGATGCGATAAGGACTATGACTCAGTCCGCGATAAGAAGATTGCAGCACTGCATTGATACCAACAGTCATCACTTCGAACACAATGTTCATGCCACCTTTGTTCATTGACCTTCAAAGACCTTACTGCTACACATCATTGGATTCATGTCGATAGGCGATATCAGAAAATAAGTACCAAACTATAGCATCCCATTTAGAGAAACAAAGTTGACTTTCATATCTCTGACGCAAATCCATCTATCAACAAAAAACCAACGTCATATTATGGCCCCCGTTGCCCTATGCAACTTTCGTCTCACCAACTTTTCAGCTACTATCATTCTTTCGGAGTTAATTTAGGAGGCAGTAGTTAGTGGTTCAACCTCTACATTGATCTAGTATTAATTCCAACATTATATATTATATATCGGGTTCCCTTGCTGCCCGACTACCAGTTCGCATGGCATTTGGCCGAAATGAATTGTTACACGCTTATTCTATTAATTCCCTCCAAATACTACTAGTTGATGGTTGGTGTCGGGTTCCCACATGCTTTCCCACTCCACCTAACATCGAGCTCGTATCCCACTCGGGTGAAATAAACTACTGATTCCATCGCAAGTACTTCCATTTGGTCACTGATATCTTTTTCCACTTCCTGCCAGGCGTTTCAACCAAGCACAAGCTTGCCAGTTATGTGGCTGAAAAGAAATGCCACATGCTGATATTAGTAGTCCTCTCCCAAATATTACCAGTTGGTACCTGGCAGTCACCACGCCCTTCCCCAGCCATTGCTTAACTACAAAATCGCATTTCGTTTGTTTGACTGAAAAGAACCGCTGCTGCCGATACACGTAAATCGTACGAAATATTACTATTTATATGTTTTTACTGGTGTAACGGTACCACCGACCACCTTTAAACGGCAATAGATGCTAACTCTATACCTCTGCGAGGAATTTTTGAAAGCTGTGACCGTGAGATAACCTAATGGAAATAGAACAATCAAACTGGGATTCGTTTCCGACACACTCCATCAGAGTACAAACATTAGTAAACAGTTGATCTGAAACAGGCGTTCTGCCAGGACAAAAGCAAGTTGTAACATTACATATTAAAACCGGTCGCCAGCCCAATTAGGGATTCGGGTGTCGAGCAGAATGATAAAGCAGAATGCAGTGCTAATTCTGGCCTAACCTTCCTTGACACGCACACACTAGACTCTTCCCTTACACCTGTTCACATTATAACACAGATCCCTAACCTTGCAGATAAAGGTGCTAATAACTAGTAAGTCAGATAAACAGATGGCCAATGAGATAGCAAACATCAACATATGCCTCTCAAAAACAAGTACCTTAGTTTAACTAGGTGCATCAGTTTATAAAACCATTTACCGACTCACCTGAAACTGGTAGCAATACTGAACAGGGAAAAGCTTGAAACGATTCTGAATTTAAATCAGTGGGTCTGCTAATGATCATAACTTCACTGGTTAGTGCAGGGTCTCTACCTCTATGCATTAACCAAGTTGCATTTGTATAGGTAACACAGTAAATAGTTGTTTCTTAAACTCGGTTTGAGGCAACTAAACACAATGAAAATCTAACTGGAAGGAGCCTCTGCATTGCTTCATTAACTAAGTAGGCTCGTACATGGGGACCCTTAAACTTTCATGGATTGAAGAACCATGCTCATTAACAAAGTTACACCAGTATGTATGTGAAATGGTAAGTATTCCTATAATTAATTATTAATTACATAAAGCACAACAGACTATAAGTCTTCAAATACCAAATGTGTTTTCATAAGCAGTTTTTTGACCTACCTAAAAATAGAATTGGCTGTGCAGATGACAACACAACGTTATATTCAAGTTCAACCACTTTCTCATAATAAATTAGGAATTAAATACACCAGGACAGGATTTCTGTCCATGTTTGTGATTTGGGATAATCACGGGTGTAAGATAGAGTTTTTAACAACACCAAGATTATTATTAAAATTAACCAAATTTCACAATTACCTGGTCCATTTATATTTGCCAAATATAAACAATTTAGTGGAAGGCTGGTGGTACTGGTGGTGCAATTTGCAGTAGCTATTAACCTGGTGGTGATGCAGTCATAGCAGTGCTGTTGGCCTCGCCATGTTACTGATCTTATTGGTGTCGGAATTACATTTGTAAGACCAAAAACCATACCATGGTCTAACATTCTGTTTCATGGTGGGAAGGTATCACATGTAATTAGGCATTCTTGTGTTAGTCTATGGTATTCCATTTGCTCACTCGTTAATCGTATTACTTTGGTTATTAATGTCACGATTTATTTGGAGCTATGTGACATACTGCTGGATTTGCTTATCATGTCAGGGATTTCATGGAAATGTTCGATTTGCCTGACATCTTACATATCACCACCCTTCGAACTTAATTTTTGCAGTGAAGTTAGGCAATAATTGAATTGTTGTCTAAGTCAGTCAAAAATTATTCCTTTATCTAAATTTTGTTGCATACTGTTCAGCCATGTTATTCTGGTTCTATGCTAGTTTGTATTACTAATTTATATTTTTATATTCGTCCACATTATTCTCAAAAATATGTTTATTTTGACAAGAGAAGAATATTTTTATGCTATGATCACTATTAATTTTTTATTATTTTCTTTATTTATTTAAGTGTGTAGTTTGTTCTTTAAGAAGTTTGTTATCGAAAGTTAGGAGTCTTTCACATCTATTTTCTTAGGAATATTTTTTTATAAATGTAGTAATTAAGTAAAATCTATTCCTAACACATTTTCTAAATATCATGTACAAGTAAAATTTTTTTGTTTCTAGATGCTCATTTCAACATTGTTCCACTAACAAATAAGAATTATTTCCAAGAATTGCTTTGACAAAGAAATATACATACACAAGTATTGAGAAATTATTATAACGAATCGTAAAATGTTAAAAAAAAGGGAAAACATCCAACAAGATAATTTTTTATTCTTTGTTTTGATAAGGAGAAAATAAATAAAATATAGTTATTCTTTTATTCTTATGGGGAGAAAATAAGTGGCATATAGTGTTAGTGTTTATTATGCCTTACTTTTGTTCTTTATATACTGTCCATTTCAGAACTAATGACTTATTTTTATCGATAGTCTATTTTTTACTTAATTCCATAGTCAATGACTGTTATTTTGTAGTTTATTAGCTGTCTGGTGTGCTTAACTTACACTCCTGGAAATGGAAAAAAGAACACATTGACACCGGTGTGTCAGACCCACCATACTTGCTCCGGACACTGCGAGAGGGCTGTACAAGCAATGATCACACACACGGCACAGCGGACACACCAGGAACCGCGGTGTTGGCCGTCGAATGGCGCTAGCTGCGCAGCATTTGTGCACCGCCGCCGTCAGTGTCAGCCAGTTTGCCGTGGCATACGGAGCTCCATCGCAGTCTTTAACACTGGTAGCATGCCGCGACAGCGTGGACGTGAACCGTATGTGCAGTTGACGGACTTTGAGCGAGGGCGTATAGTGGGCATGCGGGAGGCCGGGTGGACGTACCGCCGAATTGCTCAACACGTGGGGCGTGAGGTCTCCACAGTACATCGATGTTGTCGCCAGTGGTCGGCGGAAGGTGCACGTGCCCGTCGACCTGGGACCGGACCGCAGCGACGCACGGATGCACGCCAAGACCGTAGGATCCTACGCAGTGCCGTAGGGGACCGCACCGCCACTTCCCAGCAAATTACGGACACTGTTGCTCCTGGGGTATCGGCGAGGATCATTCGCAACCGTCTCCATGAAGCTGGGCTACGGTCCCGCACACCGTTAGGCCATCTTCTGCTCACGCCCCAACATCGTGCAGCCCGCCTCCAGTGGTGTCGCGACAGGCGTGAATGGAGGGACGAATGGAGACGTGTCGTCTTCAGCGATGAGAGTCGCTTCTGCCTTGGTGCTAATGATGGTCGTATGCGTGTTTGGCGCTGTGCAGGTGAGCGCCACAATCAGGACTGCATACGACCGAGGCACACAGGGCCAACACCCAGCATCATGGTGTGGGGAGCGATCTCCTACACTGGCCGTACACCACCGGTGATCGTCGAGGGGACACTGAATAGTGCACGGTACATCCAAACCGTCATCGAACCCATCGTTCTACCATTCCTAGACCGGCAAGGGAACTTGCTGTTCCAACAGGACAATGCACGTCCGCATGTATCCCGTGCCACCCAACGTGCTCTAGAAGGTGTAAGTCAACTACCCTGGCCAGCAAGATCTCCGGATCTGTCCCCCATTGAGCATGTTTGGGACTGGATGAAGCGTCGTCTCACGCGGTCTGCACGTCCAGCACGAACGCTGGTCCAACTGAGGCGCCAGGTGGAAATGGCATGGCAAGCCGTTCCACAGGACTACATCCAGCATCTCCACGATCGTCTCCATGGGAGAATAGCAGCCTGCATTGCTGCGAAAGGTGGATATACACTGTACTAGTGCCGACATTGTGCATGCTCTGTTGCCTGTGTCTATGTGCCTGTGGTTCTGTCAGTGTGATCATGTGATGTATCTGACCCCAGGAATGTGTCAATAAAGTTTCCCCTTCCTGGGACAATGAATTCACGGTGTTCTTATTTCAATTTCCAGGAGTGCATTTAATTTTCACACGTTTCTTTTGCACAATTCCTACATCACATAATTTGATTCCACACATTCACACAATCCTATGAATGTTTAAGCATGAGGTCGGCGAATGTTTTTGAAAGAAGGTGATGGACTTGAGTGAGATGGGTGTGGGCAAATATTTGATGTACAGCTTTGTTCATCGTTGCTTGTTGGCTTTGCAACTGTGTGTTGCTGTTGTGGAGGTCCCATAATGGAATGGAGCTGTGAGTGCAGAATTTCGTGGTTTACTGGCTTTGTATGCGTGAAAGTCTTCGTTATGTGTCGCTGGAAGCGGTCGTTTTTCGTTGTAATACTTTGCAGACGACTAGTTTACAATAGGATAGGGATTTGGGAAGGTATGTCGTCTGTTCTTCACCCATCTTCTTTCTTGGTCTCAATCTTGTGAATCATCAACTTCTGTTCTTCCTGCTTTTTCTCTGCTTCTTACTTGATTCTTGGTTCTTCTCTGGGCAGGATATGGGAATATTTATTGATAACTAGTCGCTTTGAAGTTCTCCTCTTAGTAATAGTTTGATAAATTGTTTGGACGTGCCATTTCTACTTTGTGGACGTTTTCTTTAGTTTCGTGCATCAGCGTGCTGTTTAATAGCAGTAGTGTGACTTTTACACATATTTTTTGCCAGTGGTGGCTTGCCCAAGCGGTCTTCTCGTCGGGCCGCTTTTTGCTCAGTCCGCTGAGTTTGGGCATTACGGGGCCCTCTTGGTCTGCCGTGTTCTGTCCCAGCAGGGTTCCGCCACTTTGTGGTTCCGCTTAGTAGCAGATTTACTGCCCACTTTGGCTACAAGAGCCCTCTGTTGGCCTCGCTGTCCTTTCCCTTCTCTCGACGCTTCTGCCTTGTAGGAATCGTGTCTTGCTAATTACGTCCTTTTCTTTCTTGATACTTCTCGCATTCCAACTTGTGGGTCGTTGCATCTGGTCCTTGCTGGAGTTTTTACAATGGTTCTTACAAAAGTTTTACTTATATTCATCTAACATATGTCTAGTACCTACATTGTTTTATGCCTTTTTAAGAAGCTTTACAAATTTCGGCGCCCTTTCCATGTTACAATTCTTAGATATTTTGAGTCTTAACTTCTACAAGAATTCTCAAATTCGTTTTTTATTTTTGTGTAGTGTCTTGGTGTATAGCATTTAAGTATTTCATGCTGTTAGACTATCTATGCTTTATCTCATCACCTTAATCTATGGTACTATCAGTGTTATTTTTGTTTTTGTTTTTATTGAAACTACTTTCTTTTTCCCACTTTCCTCTCTCTTGATTCTTCTTTCTCCTGATGATCTTATCTGCAACATAAACTTGAAATATTGTGCTGATTATTTACCAGTAATCAAATTAATCTTCAAACTTTTTGATATGGCTCACATGGTGAAGTCCTAAGGTTTTGTCTGTTTTTGGGTTCATTAGTTCCACAGCATTATAATGAGCAATTCGGCTAATTATGACAGGTCCTTTGTATGCAGTGTAAAACTTAGGTATTTTGTGTTTCTGTTTTCTGGAGAGATGATGTGTTTTTACAAATACTTTCTGACCTACTGAGAATGTTCTTTCAATTGCTGTTCTATCTCCTCTTTCTTTTCTTTTAATGGCTGCCTTTCTGATGTTGGACAGTGCTGTTGCTATGACTTGTTTGTGCTGTCTATGTGGTACAATAGGAAATCTAACATTTTCTCTGGTTATGTTTGGGGGTTCAATATTTTTAAGTACAGTAACTGGAGTTAGTAGTGTAGTGCTATGTGGCATTTCATTTATTACTTCTTCAAAATCTTTAAGGTATATACCCCAAGTGTGTGTCTTTTGCCTGCATATAATCGGCATAAAGTGCCTATGTCCTTCATAGATCAGCTGCTGGATTTATGCTAGGTTTGTACTTATATATGTAGCTGGGTTTTATATTGTGTTATTTTAACGTGTTCTGCCATTGCACTGATTTGTATTGTGAGCCATTATCCAAAATTATTTGTTCCACTCGACCTACTTGTCTGAGAAAATCTTGTGTAAATGCTTTACTTATGGTAAAACCTGGTGCCCGTTTCAATAGTGTCAAGTTAACATATTTAGAAGTAAGTTCCAAAACGATAAATAGGAAAATATATCCATTTTTTGTGTGTGGGAGGGCCCCATCATATCTGTTGCAGCTATTTGTTTTAATTTTTTAGGGATTATTGGAAACATAGGTGGTTCGGTTTGGAAAGTGATGTGTGTAGCCCTCATACATTTTTTTGCATTTGACTAATACTGTTATAATTCGTCTTTCCATATTAGGAAAATGGCTTGTTTGTTTTATTTTTAAAAAGCATTTGTTTGGTCGAAAGTGGCCATTAGTTAAATGTGTATACCATATGCACTTATTATTAGTTCATCTGAGATATAAATTAACCATTCATTTGTTGCAACATTTCGTCTAAAAAATAAGACAGTGTTTTTTACGAGATAGTGCTGTCGAATGTCTGGAAAATCCTTATTTCTCCACTTGTGTTTGATTCCTAGCATTTCGGGATCCTTGTCCTGTTCTTTGTCTATGTTTTTCAATGCTGTCGTAATGTAGTTTTCGAAATGTACTTGTTTCATATAGTACATTGTAAACTGGTCTTCTGCTGCTTCCAAACCTATGTTATTGGATGCATCCTGTGGACATCATGATAAAGCATCTGCTAATACATTCGCTGGTCCTGGTATGAGTGTAATAGTGAAGTCAAATTCTTGTAGTATTAACATCCATCTGGCTAACCTCCCAAGAGTTAGTTTGGCGGATAACAGAAATTGTAATGCTTTGTGGTCAGTGTATACTTTTGTTTTTCTTCCGAATAGGAAGTATCGAAAACGTTGGAAGCCCCATACACTGGCCAATGCTTCCAGCTCTGTGACTGAATAGTTTTTCTCGCTTTTTGTGAGTACACGACTGGCAAATGCAATTGTTCTATATGATCTTAGCCCTGCCTGTTCGTATTCTTGGAATAAAACAACTCCTAAACCTGTTTTCGCGCTATCAGTGGCCATATAAAAATTTTGTATTAGATCAGGATGTGATAAAATCGGTGCTGTTGTTAGTGCGTTTTTCACTTTTAAAAATTCTTCATTGGCTTGTTGATCCCATACCCATGGCGTGTTTTTTCCAGTCAGTGCACATAGGCGTGGTGTTGCGAGAGAGTCGATCCAAATAAATTTTTTATAGATTCCGGTAAGACCTAGAAATCCTCTGAGAGTTTTCTTATTATATGGAGTACAGAATTCTTTGATTGCCGTTATTTTTTCTGGGTCGGGCATTACCCCTTTCTCTGAAATTATGTGTCCTATAAATCTGATCTCTCACCTTCCAAATTTGGATTTTGTTGTATTTACTGTGACCCCATGCTCTTTCATGATCTGTAAAAACTGATTTAATGTCTCATTGTGATGTTCCCAAGAGGGTTCTGCTATAATCACATCATCAACATAATATTTGTAAAATTTCAGGACTGAGTATAGTATTAAATCCCCTAATAAACGCTGCTGATGATATGTTTAAACCAAATGGCAATCGTTTACATTGGTAACATCTACCGAATAGGATAAATGCTGTAAATTTTCTACATTCTGGGGCCAATTCTATCTGCCAGAAACTACTCCGTAAATCAATTTATGAAAATATCTTAGCACCGCTGAAGTTTTGTATCAATTCCTATAATACTTTGAACTTCTTGCAATTTTTCGTCGATTTCTTTATGGACTTCTAACATGAGTTGAGGCGATTCCCCCTTTTGTGCATATCATTCTAATTCTTCATCCTCTTTATCTCACATCTTTCTTAATTGTTTGTTTATAACTGGTATTTCTTCTAATTTTAGCTTTTGCTCAAAGAGAAGTGTGACATTCCCGAATGTTACGCTACCTTTCCCCATATCTATTATCGCTCGTCTCTCATTTAAAAAATCTGCACCTATAATCAAATCTACAGTTAGTTTAGGTATAATCATGAAGTTGGCTTCGAACTTTTGACCTCGACACGGAAGAGTTAACCTTGTTTGTCTCGTAACTCCCGCAGCATTGTTTCTAATAGGACCTCTTACTTTAATCTTACGTGTTTTCAGAACTGGCAATTCCTCATTGGTATTACACTGCATTAATAAATTTTCTGAGATCACGGTCAGTTCACTTTCGCTATCAGTTACAATATTAACTGGGTTATGCTTTACCATGGCCTTCACAATTGGTTGAATTTGAAAGGGTTGGTTCTATTCTTCTTCTTCTTGCATCAACTAATCCTCCACTGAATCATACATGAGCCTTTTCAGGAATTTCCCTTGTGAATTCGAACTTACTGTAGGATAAGCTTCGACTGCTACTTCTCTCTCTTTTATTTCCTCTTCTCTATTTCTTCCTTCATTTACGCTTTCTTCAACATCCTCTACTTTTTCCTCATCCTCGTCTATCTTCTCCTTCTTCGTCGCTACTTCCATATAATCGCATTTAAATGCTCTAATTAACGCTTCATAACTTCCTTCATTATATACGTTGGGTTGTGTGCCCACTAGTAACTTATTTTCAACTTCTGTTGACTGAGCAGTATTCTCCCAATTAATTTCGTCCCAACACGATATTGTTATTTTCCTGTCTTCGTTTTCATCTGGTCCCTGCCGATTTGTTTCCTCCTTCTCCTCTTGTCGTGATAAGGTATTTACTTCTCTGTTCAAGGTGCTGCAATTGTCCTTGGTCGGTGCGTCATTCTCTTTGGCATGGGCGCCTAGCTGTCAATTCGAACATTTATCGGGGTTTGGTGGTCTTACCTCCATCTCTTCTATCTGTATTCTCTATTCTTGCCCCGCTTATTGATATTGGTTTCTTTGTTGATAATTTGTCGGTCTACTGGTTCTCAAATACCCGTTCCAGTTGTCGTTATTCCCTCTGTAATAGTTGTTGCCGTTCCTGGGTGAATTATAGTTATTGCCATATTCTCTTCTAAATCCATAACCGTTTTTTTGTTGAAATCTGTTGTCGTTTCTTGGTGCGAAGTTATCACGTGGTTCGTAATTATTGTTTCTTCGTACTGTGTATTGTGGATTCCACTTATTTTTGCTTTCGTTTTCACGTGCGCTTCGTCTTTTTCTTGCGTCATCTTCCTAAAATATAAACTCTAGTTCCCTTAGAATACCTTTAAATGCTTCGACGTCATTGCCTCCGCGACCTACTAACGATTGCTGGTATTTCAATTGTAACTTCATCGCGCATAATTTAACCAACTCTCCGTCACTGTATGGTACATCTAATCATTGATTTTTCTTTGCCATAACTTCGAAAACTTTCACGGGACTCTTCTCTCCTGAATTTTCAAAATATGGGTTCTGTAATAATTCGTACTTCACTCTGTTCTGTGCTTTGCTGGACCAATATCGTGAGAGAAACTTCTCTCTGAAATCTTCGTACGATCGGCATGTCGCTGCAACATTCTGCATGGTTTCTACGACTGTTCCTAGCATGTGTGCATATATAAAGTCTAATTTGTGTGCTAGTGTTCTGGTAATCCTACTCGGAATTGATCAATAAAAGTTCGTGGATGTAATGAGTTTCCTTCTCGAAAGTGTTGAAATTTTCTGACTGTGAGGAAACGATCGTTGTCGTACTTCGTCGTAGTTCCATATGAAATTCGCGAGTCTTCGCCACTTTTGTTTCTGATCATTTCTCCCGTCGTTCTTTCCGGTTGTGGTAGATCCATTGGACATTGTCCACTGTAACTTTCGCCTACCCTTGCGTAGTATCGTTGGAGTGGTACGCAATAATTTTCTTCCATCGGTTGTTAACGTGTAGCTGAATGCATTGCACTGTACTCTTCTCGACCTGGCTTTCCATTGTCACGTATTGGTTCGGTAACTTGTCTGGCTAACCTTGCCGCTTCATTGCACGATCCAAACTGTCTTGAAACATACATTTGTGGTTCCGCATGTGTTTGTGGTGCCGTTTTTTCATCAAGAATTTCGGAGGTGGTTGCGGACTCTTGTCTAGCAATTACGTTTATCTGTTTCTCTAGTTTCTTGACTTCTCCCTGGGTGTTGTTACGTAATGTTTTGATCTCGTCCTGAGTGTCATTACGCAATGTTTGTACGTCCGCTTGTACCTTGTCAATGCCTGTTCTTAATTGATTGTGACCTGTTACTAAGTTTCCTATCACTTCTCGAGATTCTTTTGCCTCGTCTTCAATATCACTTAGGTGTAATTGAATTTTTTGTTTTGTTCTTTAATCTCACGCATTTGTCTCGTGGTTTCTGCATTCTGAATTTGAATTTGGTTCGCTACTTCTGTATTTTGCCTTGTCATGGTTTCCGTAATTTGTTGTAATAATTCTGCCATATTGGTGGGCCCTATTGCGTTTTCTTCCGACGTCCTACGCTCTGTGTTTTCGTCCAAGTGTTGGTTCGCAACCGATTGCATTGAACTGTGCGGTGGCACGTTTCTGGTCGCATTCCTTGTACTCTGTGGTGAGGGAGCTCTGATTACTTGTACTATGGGTTCTACGTATTCAAGACGCAAGTTAGAATCCTCATCGACTGTCTCTCTACTTTCCTGCTCCTCTGTCGTATGCTGACTTACGTTTTCTATGCCTTGACGTACATTATCCTCGTTATGGTGCGTTATCTGTCCTTTTTCTCGCGATACTGCATCGTCTGTTGTACTGTCCTCTATTCGCTGCCATCTTCGTGCTGGGTCTCTACCTCAATTCGGTCAAGGTCTCGATCTGCCATTGCTAATCTTTCCGAATCCCTTATTTTCTGATTTAAAAGCAATTCACGCGCCCTACTTCGCGTCAACATGCGCTCATACGGTCTCACGCGTTTCATAAACTTTTTGTTCACACGACTTGACACTTATTATACCCAAGACTGACAATCCATTCACTTACTTGTTGGATCAGAAACAACTTGTCAGCGATGTATCCGCCACCTGTGCGCTTGCATTGGAGAGAAAACTTAATTCTAACAATATTAAAATTCGTAACTTAATTATGCTGTTGTCTCTGCTAGAATGGCTCACTTTCTATTGAATACTTTCTTACCATCTATCGTTGCAGCTACTGTTTTCAACTATTTATGCCTTTCGAAAAGAAAATTATTACGAAAATTTTTTAACCGGATAATTTTTTGACCTAGTTGGGCATGTGGTTGACCTTCAATCATGGTATTTTACCATCCTGGCAGGGTCTCCATTCTCTAACATTCTGCGGGGTGTCTGTTTGTTCAAAGTCGTGTTTCCCTACCACTTTCGCGCAATGACGCTCTGAACGTGTTTTTTAGGGAATTGACTAGTTTGAACCTGGGACCTGTTGCTGGTAAGGAGACGCCAGACCACACATGACATGTAGAGTTCAGAAGAGTTCAGTGAGACTAGCGATGATATAACCAAATACTTAATGATTTCAGCGTCAGCTCCACTGCACTCCCCGTAAAAGAATCTTAATACTAACTAAATTTAGTGGAAGGGGTTCAAGGTTTTCCTATTTTTAGTTAGCTGGTAAAATAACGTCGAAAAAGCAGTTAAGTTTAGCATTGGAAATTTTATTCTACTCACAAAACATTGTTTATAAATTGCACTATTGATAAAAGGAAATGTTTTAATACAGGGTGATAAAAACCAACTGCGTTCAACAAAAATGTGAACGAATATTCCCTGAATGGGTTTCCAAGTTCTACAATGGATCGAAGAATGACCTATGCCGTATCACATCTATAATCTAGGTTTAAATTAAGTTTCACAAAAGAGAAAACTATCAAAATGGTCTACAGTGACCCTCAATTATCTTTAATTACTTATCTAACTTGTCGTAAATTACAGTGCCTGATGTGGCTTCTCAATAATTATATAACAGGAAAATCATCGCGTTTCAGATTTTTACTTCAAGTAGCAAATGTGAACACCATGAGATTTAATTGATGATCGACACTAGTATTACGTAAAAAAGGGGGTGTAACAGATGAGACTTCTGCATTTCTGAGTGATGCTTTATGCGCTGTTATGCGGCATCGTGTACGTTCATTACCTTGTCGTTGGTTAGGCAGCATCAGGGGGCAGCGGGCGGCGCAGCTCCATACAGCTCGCCATCTCGGAAGCAACTCTCTCCTAACTTCTCCTTACTACAATTTACCGAAGTTGGTTTAAGAAAAGCTATCTGTCTGTGTTTTCAACTGACCAATCAGGGTCTCAATGTTGACCTTAAGCTCCGCCTACAAAAATTCTGTCTATCCAATGAGAAACGTTACACTTTTCGTGGTGTGGCAATGTTTTTAACGTTTGCAACGTAACAGAGACGCGAAAAAGTCTCACGCTAAAACTTGCAGCTGGTTTGGCCCTTTTAGTGTTATCGTAAGATGTATACTGTTCTTCTGGAGGGCTCTATCTTTTAACATGGGCTTGGGGGTGGTCCTGGCGGTTGGCTGGCGACGTGGGTGTTCGTCCCTTATTGTAAGGCCTTCCAGCTTAACACGGTTCTGCTCTCGGCTTCTGTTCTCGTTTCTCCTCTCGAAACTGCGTCTGTTTCACGGTGGGAAGGTATGACGTGCATTTAGGCATTCTTGTATTAGTCTGTGGTATTCCATTTGCTCACTCGTTAATCGTATTACTTTGGTTAATTTAATGCACGATTTATTCGGAGCTATGTGACATACTGCTGGATTTGCTTATTACGTCAGAGTTTTCATGGAAGGTGTTGGATTTACCTGACACCTTACAATGGTAATGGTATCACCAAATGCGGCATCCGAGGCCCATAAATACTGCCTTTAAGCTCTTCTGGCCTCAAAACTCCTGGAATATGAGCCACAGTGATCCGCTACTGTTAGCGAGATGTTAACGACAGCACTGCTTAGCCCAGACTCCTTACCTGTCACAATGGACGAGTTGCCACTTCCGCATCAACCACACATTTTCCATTCCGCCAGGCCACTTCCGTAGGTGCGGGGCTTCCCGAAATCTACGTTCGCTAATTATGGACCAAGGCATTTATAGTACATTATATAACAATTATTCCATTAGTTATTTACATCCACAAGCATAATTTAAAAAACATCGTTCAGAAGTTTCACGTAACTGAAACATGTATACACAGTCAAAGAATTTCCGTGGCATATACAAAATTATACATATGAATTACTACAAACTCACATAGAGACACTGATATAGATTCAAAAATAGGTCATAAATAGATGTTACACTGGTACCTGGCATGCCCACATCCAGAACACTGTTTGCCCAAATAAGCCCATTTGATGTTTGATACCATCGTCTGTCTGCCCACTATCAATATGTCTGGCATTTTACTGAAAACAGTTGCCACTTACCACTACCAATCACCTATCTCACACTCCCTGTTGGCGACTGGTAACTGGTACTTCTTCATTCCTGTGCCTGTTTATCAGATTCATGGGCACGGATGGCTGCTTCAAGTACCTGATGCAATACTTCAGTTTTTCCATTTGACTGAGGGTGATAAGCTTAAGTTTGGGTTTCATTCCAACCACTTGTTTCTGACAGTGATTGGAATAGCTAAAACTGTCTTCCACGGTCGGTCACAGATTGGTATGGCGTTCCAAATCTAGTGGTCCAACAACTCAAAAATGCAAGTGCTACTACTCCTGCTTGTATGTATTGAAGAGATACTACCTCTGTCCTGTTTTTATCGCCATCTATACATGCTACACAGAAGGTATATTTATCAGAGGTCGGCACTGGTTATATCAAGTTAAGGTGAATAATTTTGAAACATCCACCATTACTAGGAAAGTGTCCTAATGGCGCTTGAACATGTGATACATTGATTTACTATCAAGCAGTACATGTTTTCGCCCAGTTCCGGACATGTTTTTAAAAATGATCTAGACGAACCTTGATGACATCATATTTACAGTCGTCTTAATACCTGGATCAACCAAATTGTGGCATTGTTGGAAAATAGGCTAACTAAAGGCTTCAGGCGAATAATTTGTGTTGATACATCACAACACAGCGATATTCCTCCACGTCTCAAATTGTGCAATTCATCCAAACAGAGGAGGACACCCGTATGCACAGAAGGGGAAACACAAGGACGGGGAAGAGTTATTGCACTTTACTGGACGAGCAAAGGTTTTAGAGGCGGCACGAGCATACACAAAATAATGTTAGCGGGTTCATGTTACAAGCGTTGTCATGGTGAACGTACAGTTTGGTCCTAAACAGTAGCTTCAGGATTAAGACGACATTGACAGATATTTCTCGTCACAAATAATACAGTTCATCGATTGAAATAATGCTGTGGATCTGTCACTATTTTTACCACGAAATACATTTAGAAAATGTTCCATGCTATGTTTCATTATTTTAAGTAGATGCGTCTGTTTCACTTCCATTGGCAGTGTCAGCTGATTCACTGTCATTTTCACTTGCTGTATCAGTATTGCTTCCATCATAATGACTACCCCTATTCGATTCTGAGCCGCTTCTCACATTCATGATCATATCCATCGTTTGATCCAGTACATCCTCACTTGCAATACGTTTCTCTTCAACTTTCTTTACGTGCTCACAGCGTTTCTTCCAGTCTACTTTTGTTATGGAAGCAATTTACTTATTTATCATTCTTAATAACGCATCCATTCTGAATGCCACACAGTATTCAGGAACACCCATCTTAACTCCTGCCCATATCAGCACTATAGGATTCAATTCTGGGTGGTATGGAAGATATCGTAACACTGTATGAACGTGTTGAGTTAAAATAGTATTGCGCCTTGTTACATTACGTAATGCTACATTAGATTAGGTGAAGCGGAGCGGCTCTTTTCATACATAAAATTAACAAAAACAAGAATTATCCCAAGCCATGATTTTGTATAGCAGCTAGATTATATTTAGCGTACTTCAGAGTGAATGCTCGCTCATAAATGCTCACAGGTAGAGGCTTTTATCAACATAAAATTATAAACGGTGTCACAGGATAAAATATTTGCATAAGTTACGTGTACATCATGTCAGAGACAAAGGCCAATTGTCAATTTATTTTATCCTCTGATAATTGTATGCTGATAAGAGCCTCTACCTGTTGGCATTTACTTGCAAGCATTCGTTCTGAAGACACGCTAAATGTAATCTGACTGATGTCTAAAGTAAACACTTGATTTACTGCTTGCTTTTGTCAATTTTATATAGGGCACGAGCCGATCAACTTTAACTAATCTAATGAACCATCACGTAATGTAACAAGGCCCACTCCTTCTGAAGAAGATATTTTTAAATGTATCTAAACCTGGATCAAGGGTTAATAAACCTTTATTCTGCAACTGGTTGGCTTATTTTTTCAACGTCTTCAGATTTACACAGTTGCTGCTTTGCAGCCATGTTTAAGATTTTAAAATAATTTCCATTTTATAACTGATGTGGCCCTGTTTGTTCGCTCTTATCAATGAATACAATTACAGTCTCAGTATGTCCTTGTGGAAAGGAATTCTCTCTTCTGTTAACCAGGACACAATTTCTCCGCTCATGGAGTTTGACACTGGAGCGTGAGTCGGCTGCTTATTGTGGTAAGGGGCAATGTCTATAATGGAGGCAGTATGAGGTAGTAGATTAGGTACTGTTATCCCTGAACCACTTTTCATAATTTGAGAAGTCCGTGTCGTAGTGAAAATCCCCTGCTTTCTGGCCACGTTTAAACCTTATGTAGGCATTAGGTTCAAAACCGTCCTTCTCGGCAGCGTGGATGATGATAATTGTGCTACCTTTCGGAACATTTTTCAGCAGACCCTGTAGTGAATTGTCACACCATCCGCACGACGGTGCGACAAATGTAAACATCTGTCTCATCCATATATATACAATTAGACGACCTCACGTCTGTACTCTAAAAATATTTTTTAAGTAAGCAATTCCTTCTGCCCTGATACTGCTTTGATCCCAGAGTAATTTTCGATTATTTGTCGTGTTCTTCTACCTAAATACTAGAGTGGTGCCAATTTTACGGAGTGTGCTCATACTGGCTTCAAAACTTATCAGACTCTCCAACTTTTATGAATTCCCTTCCGAGTGGGCCTTCTTTTATCTGTTGTGTAGAAATTATTCACCCCACAGCGAAGCTCATCAAAATTATCTAAACTGGCCTTCCAAGAACATCTGGGTCTTTCCGTAGGGAGATGTTGAACAAGTCCAGGACTCACCTACTTAGACACTTTTGAGTTCTTCCCTGATTGCCGAACGAAAGTGGATGAAACATCAGTTGCTTAGGCCACTGTTTTCGGTGTCGACCTTAGTTTCAATGGAGCGCCTAGCACAGCTTCTTTTTTCATAAACTGGAATCACTTCACGAGTTTAACTATGAAGAACTTTTCCCTCTAATTTGCGGGTTTGACTATGAAGAACTTTGCCCTCTATCTCGCGGGTTTGACTATGAAGAACTTTGCCCTCTAACTTGCTTTGTACTTGTAGCATCTTCGAAGGTGTTCTCGCAGAATCTCTACTAGTGGAGGGCTCCACCCAACTCGATGGCAAAGCTTCCAATGCAACATGTTGCAAAAAAAATGGTTCAAATGGCTCTGAGCACTATGGGACTTAACATCTGTGGTCATCAGTCCCCTAGAACTTAGAACTACTTAAACCTAACTAACCTAAGGACATCACACACATCCATGCCCGAGGCAGGATTCGAACCTGCGACCGTAGCGGTCACGCGGATCCAGACTGAAGTGCCTAGAACCGCACGGCCACAGCGGCCGGCCAATATGTTGCAAATCTGTAGTAAATTGCAATATCTAGTTGAGATGACGTAATTGAATCGGCATTGCTCTCTCGTTCTTTTGCTTAGATGCATATGTTGAAGGAGCATGGTCGGTATAAATAATAAAGTCTCTTCCTTCGAACAGATATTTGAGATATTTGAGTCATGTATATACGACACATCTCTCTGTCATACATGAAATGCGTCCAGTGTGCCATTGTTAACTTTTTTGAAAAAAAAATAATGTCGTCGGTATCTTCCGTTTATCTTGCCACTGTTGCAGTGCAGCACTTTCCACGAGAGCTGATGACGCCATAAATAAAGTGAGTTGATTGTACAAACCACGAGTTTTCAAAAGTGTAGCATTTGTGAGAATTTCTTTGCATTTTTGGAAGTGGTTAACTGATTCTTCTCTCCAGCCAATACGTATGCGGTCATTCTTAATTTACCCTTTAAGTAATCATTCACCAAAGCTTGATTTTCAGCTGCTTATTCTAAATGCTGACAACAGAAATTGATGATCCCTAAGAATTCTCACGAACAGTTTCGGTTCATCTGGAGTTCATTATTGTCGTTATTCTCTCTGGATTTTCCCTGAACGTGTAATGAAATGTCCTATTAATGTTAGCTGTTGTACACCAGATACTGATTTTCTAACATTTAATACTAGCCAAAACTGATTCCGCTATTTAGAGAGTGGATTTAGATTCTCGACGTGTTGCTCTGTGGATTCAGATTCTATAAAAATATCATCAAAATGCGTGAAAAATCTAGATCGCTGACGACTTCCTGTATAAACCTCTGTAATGTGGTAAGTGCATTAGAAGTCCGAAGGGCATATAATTAATTCATAAACAGCAAGTAGTATAATAGTAATTGGTTTCGGTTTATCTTCTTCGGCTGATGGTATCTGGTAATATGCTTTCAGTAGTTCAATCTTTGAGAATGTATTCTTATTTTGAAGCAAAAAATTCACATCGTCAACTCATGGAGTTGGATACCAGTCTGTGACAGTCCAGTCATTCAGACAATGACAATCTTCACAAACTTGCCAATGACCATTTGGCTTCCTAACAAGCTATAGTTGACTAGCCCATTCTGAGTGCGATGGACGTATGATACCATTATTTAACATAAATTGGAATTTTGTTTTAGCAGTTTGCAGTTTATGTGGAGCTAATCTACGAGCCTTAGTGCATACTGTCAATCACTAGTCGCAGTGACGTAATGCTGCATTTCTAATTCAACATCTTTCGTATTATGGCTGGTTTTGTTAATTCAGGAAATTTCTCCGAAAGTCTGGAAAACAGGCATGTCGCTTAGGGTGGGCTTACTAAGTGTTTAGCATTCACAGTGGTTACCCCTGCTGAAATTTTTAATTTGGCGATGTTGCCTACCAAATTTTTATTTTTGAGATCAACGAACGAACACCACTCTGATGAAAGAAATAAACCCCCAAAATCCCTTTTAATACTACTGCTATAATAACTGGCCTTCCAAAATTGCGTTTCAGTTCTGAATCATTGGTTAAGAGCTCTGAATCGTAAGTTTCCTTCGATAACCTAACTGAAACAAAAAGACTGAAGCCAGACCATTTAACTTTCCTACCTCTTTAAAGTGGTATTACACACAAGTCTGCACCGGCATCTACCATAAAATATCGTCCACCATCTCGATGTTGCCGTCTTGATATGGGTACAGGGGTAGAAAACTCAGCCACTGTTGTGTCTACCCTTTCTAGTTTTCTTTATTTCATTCGCAAGACTCAACACATTTTTCAAACTTAAACCGTGTGCCAAATTTAAAATTATAATAGCAATTATCGAATTTCTCTGCTTCTACTTCTGCTGCGCGATCTTTGCCTTCTTCATTTCTGAAGCATCTTAATCTCATTTTCCAATTTCTCAAATCTTAAGAGAAGATCTTGGACTGACGTAGACCACGTTGGTGACAGTAGGAACTGAACTGACGATATCTGAATGTCCTCAATGGAGTGCATTTCGACTAAGTGATCTGCCACTTGAACTATCTTATCTACTGTTTTGTCAGATGTAGCTAAAATTCTTCAAAGTGTTTTTAAGATCTTGACGGGGGCATTAGTGCTATCATAGCCCCGAACTTTACGTAATAATGGGCTAGGCGTAGTATTAGCAAGTTTATCACTCAAGAGTTTTTTTATTTTGACGCACTTTTAGTTCTTTAAATATGGTCGTAAGTTACTCTTCCAAAAGAGAATGTTTATTGTACTCGTCACTAGTAACTAGATCCCACATATTTTCAACAAATTTTGACTCCATCTGTAGGAGCAAATAGTTAACCCTTAATCGGCTCCGTAGCTGTACCAGCGATCGTACATTCCGCTTCGGCTTGACAAACCAAATGTCTGGCTTCTCCATCAAGAACGGCAGTAGCTTAACGCTTACCTTATCAATTTTCAGCTTTTACTCAGGTTTATTCCTTTCATGTCCATTTACCGTTGGCACTTGGCGTATTTCTCAAAAACAGTATGCGACGAATGGAAGTTTCAAAAATCAGATTGACAATTTTCTTATAAATTACGTTGCAAGTGTCGCCGTCTCGCCGATCAAGTCGGGAACACCAGTTTGTTGCACAGAAGTTTATTAAGGACTCAGTTTAACGTGGATTTTTCCATTTATTTATTTCCTTATCGCACATACAATGAATCTTAATCCAGGCAATCGTCGAGTAAAAAAATTATTTTCTTTTTAAATTCCGAAGAGCAATGTAGCTGTTTTGCCAACATAATCACAGCAAAAGATTTGGAAATATATGCAAATGCAAATAATAACTTTTTTGGTCCACTCACACTTCTGAGAACGCAAATTTGGACCGCAAACCTGTGCGGAAGTAAAAAGAGAAGAGGATAGACGTGTATGAGACATAGTACTTCAGAAAGATGTTGAAAATTAGGTACACTGATAAGAAATGAAAAAAGAAACGTGTTGAAGCCTCTGATTTGACGATGGGACAGAATTATAAGGCGAATGCTAAGATATTAGAGGAAACTAGAGGAAGCTGTAAGGGTAAAAGCTGAAAGAGAGAGATTCCGATCATTTCAACAAGTAATTGAAGACGTCGGGTGAAAATGCTACTGTGAGATGAAGAGGTTGTCAGAGGAGAGGAAGCGGTGGCGGGTTGCATGAAACCAGTCAGAAGGTTGATTAATCAGATCAGATGTAAATAATTCTCTTTAACTGTGAATATTAATGAGGGCATAAGCTATTCTAGCTGTAGAATACACTAACAGCTGTTAATCATGTCTAGGAAAGCATCTGCTGTTTTCTTTACTATGATTTTTGTTTTTATTGCGATAAATTTAGCTCGAATAAGAATAAAAATAGAACAACTAAATGATAGTAAAACTTGAAATTTACATTACTGATGTTCGACAGCAATATTTACTTTATAATTCTTTCCAAAGCGGCTTTCAACTTTTTAGAACATCTTCAGACAACCTAAAACAACAGATAGCCCATACATCACAAGCGATAGATTCGAAGAGGTTGTTTTCGAATATACGCTGATAGGAAAAATCGAAACACCAAGAAGGAGTTGCGTGACGTAAACGAAAGTTGGTAGGCGTGTATCTCAAAGATGACGCATATTCAAATTTCGTGGTTAAAGTGGTGCTAGTAGCGCCGCAGGGAGAATGAAAATCAGGTTTGCTTGCGTGTTTTTACACTCTGTAACGTCATGAGCATTAGTTGAGCTTTGAGATTGGGTGTACATATCGCTTTTTAAAATTTCTTCCGATTTGCGTGATGTAGCTCGTCCTATAGTCAGAGCAGTGAATTCTGTGTACACCACTCTTTTGGTGTACGTCATGGCTAAGGGTAACGGCTGAGATTTGTATACGATTTGTACATTATATTTTTTAAAAACATTAATGAGACCTACCACCGAAAGGAAACAGTGCAAACTGTTTTATGTACTTCGTCGCTTTGTGTCAGTTGAAACTTCTTAGATTTCGTCAAATTGTAAGTTTATTAACGACCATGGTGTGATAGGCGTTATTCTGTGCTATTTTTCGCACCGAGAAATGTGCGTTCTTATATTCCTTAGCAAATAGCGGCAGTTTAAGGCGTCTGTTTACCGCTGAACGAAAACAGGAATTTTTATATTGAGCTGTATGAGATGATGCAGCCGGAATAACGGCGTCGAAAGATGCAGGAGTATCATAAATAACAAAAAAATGCCTATTTTCATTCATTGTGGTGGAAAGGTCTAAGAAATTAATACTAAAAACAATCAACTGTCACAAAATAAGGTACTACATAAAAAGTAATTTTTATCCTTTCCTTTTAGTGAACGGGCTTCGTTTATACTAAGATCATTTTAGAAGATGTAATGTACAAAACACATATAAACCTTAACCGTCACTTTCAAATATTTTAATACAACGTTTTGACACACATAATACTTATCTAGAATAATGGCATGCACAAAATTCATTGCTCTGACTGTTAGACAAACTACATCGGGAAAACCAGAATAAATATCAAAACGCGATCTAAGGGACACACGGAATTAAAAAGAGAAAACATGGAAAGTTATCCACATTCGCAACTCACCTAGCTGAAGATGGTCGCAACGACGTACACAGTATCGAAAACAGCCTTGTAAACGTTCATACAATGAATAAGGGCTGCTTTATGGACATTTATGAAGAGATAGAAATTTACACTCACCTGAAAAAAGCCGAGAAAAAGACGCTTAACAGGTAGTGCACATTAAGTAACAACGATTTGACATATTCCTTTAAAGGAATTCAGCAGTTTCGCAGCTATAGCTAATTGTTTGTAAACATTCAATCGTAAATAATTATCTATGCGTCAAGCTATGCTAGAACCCTTAACAGCTTATCTGTAAATACTATCTACCTGGGCTACTGCAACTGTTTCACGTTCTTATTAATCTCAAATGATTACTTTCAGAATATCCTTGAAAACATGCGTTTGTAGTTCTGGAACAGGTCAGAATATAGCTCTTTTTAACCTAAAGTGTTGTAACAGATTCAATGGGCCAGACTGTACAGTTTTTATAATTAGGACATATCATCACTGGAAGTGAAACATTTTAAATCCACTTGACTTTTACTGCTTTATCGCCTGCTATCAACACTTTCTTGTAAGATATACAGTGCAATTTTGAAACGCTTCAGTAAACTCTTTTTAAAGTAAACCTTGTAACAGTTTTAGTGCATCGGTTTGTACAGTTTTGATCATTACGACACGCTCATTTCTCTGAAGACGTGAGAGGGCACGAAATTTTTTAAATCCATTTGACTTTTACTGTTTTTATCATTTGCCATTGTTTCTCTACAGCATGACGTAATTTATATCTTCTGCCTGAACTTGTATTGTACGCATATCAGCATTGTCTCTCAACTCCTATTGCAAAAATCTTTGTATAATCATCATATTATGTATTAACGTTTGTCAGTTTCAGTTTCATTTGATAATGGCGTAAAATAAAGACTGTTAGCGGTCGTGTGGACTTAGCTAAGTTCTAGTCAAGGAACTCGAGTGGCTTATGATTAACTACAAGTCTGCCTGTATGTTTGACTCCCTTACAATTAAATACGGTATCTCTCCATCTGTTGCCAATATCGAAAGTGTGGTTTCCATCATGTGGAATACCATGCAACAATAACGTGAACTGCTCCCAAATCTTTAGAATTTGTGAAAAGAAGCTTCTGTAGATGTTTCACATCTGACAGATGTTATCATACGAAACTTCCCATTCTGAAAATAGTCTTTCACTTTATTTCCCGCAGCCATTGTAAACCTCAGCAAAAATTGATGCTTCTCGGTGTTCAGCTTCTGTAAATGTTCAGCAAATGTTATTTCATTGTTGCCTACTTCTTTCAGAGCTAGCAAGAAAGCTAATTGCTCTACTAATCTATTCGGGTTAGTTGATATGTGTTGATGATTTGTTGGACAGCGTCTACCATTTTTTTTTCATCAGAAAGTTTGCAACTTACACGTCTAAGTTATTGGCTGATTACATTGTCGTTTTCAGATATCTCTGACATTGATAATCTAATCATCCAACTACTTTTAACTTTTTGATGGTACTCTTGTTGAACTGAGCAAAACTGGTCAGTTCACTGCGATTTGTAGTTCTCTTACAAACTTTACTTGAAACAGTCCTCGTTTCCCTTGGAGGCAATGCTTGCTTTTGCTAAAGTTAATTTTTGTTTTCTCCATGGGCCGTACACTCTCGTCATCAATCAATAATGATCCACAAATTTTAATATTTATTTTGGTCGTCAGTCTACTGACTGGTTTGATGCAGCCCGCCACGAATTCCTTTCCTGTGCTAACCTCTTCATCACAGAGTAGCACTTGCAACCTACGTCCTCAATTATTTGCTTGACGTATTCCAATCTCTGTCTTCCTCTACAGTTTTTGCCCTCTACAGCTCCCTCTAGTACCATGAAAGTCATTTCCTCATGTCTTAGCAGATGTCATATCATCCTGTCCCTTATCCTTATCAGTGTTTTCCACATATTCCTTTCCTCTCCGATTCTGCGTAGAACCTCCTTACTGCTTACCTTATCACTCCACCTAATTTTCAACATTCGTCTATAGCACCACATCTCCAATGCTTCGATTCTCTTCTGTTCCGGTTTTCCCACAGTCCATGTTTCACTACCATACAATGCTGTACTCAAGACGTACATCCTCAGAAATTTCTTCCTCAAATTAAGGCCGGTATTTGATATTAGTAGACTTCTCTTGGCCAGAAATGCCTTTTTTGCCATAGCGAGTCTGCTTTTGATGTCCCCCTTGCTCCGTCCGTCATTGTTTATTTTACTGCCTAGGTAGCAGAATTCTTAACTTCATTGACTTCGTGACCATCAATCCTGATGTTAAGTTTCTCGCTGTTCTCATTTCTACTACTTCTCTTTACCTTCGTCTTTCTCCGATTTACTCTCAAACCATACTGTGTACTCATTAGACTGTTCATTCCGTTCAGCAGATCATTTAATTCTTCTTCACTTTCATTCAGGATAGCAATGTCATCAGCGAATCGTATCATTGATATCCTTTCACCTTGTATTTTAATTCCACTCCTGAACCTTTCTTTTATTTCCAGCATTGCTTCCTCGATGTACAGATTGAAGAGTAGGGGCGAAAGGCTACAGCCTTGTCTTACACCCTTCTTAATACGAGCACTTAGTTCTTGATCATCCACTCTAATTATTCCCTCTTGGTTGTTGTACATATTGTATGTCACCAGTCTCTCCCTATAGCTTACCCCTACTTTTTTCAGAATCTCGAACAGCTTGCACCATTTTATATTGTCGAACGCTTTTTCCAGATCGACAAATCCTATGAAAGTGTCTTGACTTTTCTTTAGCCTTGCTTCCATTATTAGCCGTAACGTCATAATTGCCTCTCTCGTCCCTTTACTTTTCCTAAAGCCAAACTGATCGTCACCTAGCGCATTCTCAATTTTCTTTTCCATTCTTCTGTATATTATTCTTGTAAGCAGCTTCGATGCATGAGCTGTTAAGCTGATTGTGCGATAATTCTCGCACTTGTCAGCTCTTGCCGTCTTCGGAATTGTGTGAATGATGCTTTTCCGAAAGTCAGATGGTATATCGCCAGACTCATATACTCTACACACCAACGTGAATAGTCGTTTGGTTGCCACTTCCCCCAATGATTTTAGAAATTCTGATGGAATGTTATCTATCCCTTCTGCCTTATTTGACCGTAAGTCCTCCATAGCTCTTTTAAATTCCGATTCTAATACTGGATCCCCTATCTCCTCTAAATCGACTCCTGTTTCTTCTTCTATCACATCAGACAAATCTTCACCCTCATAGAGGCTTTCACTGTATTCTTTCCACCTATCTGCTCTCTCCTCTGCATTTAACAGTGGAATTCCCGTTGCACTCTTAATGTTACCACCGTTGCTTTTAATGTCACCAAAGGTTGTTTTGACATTCCTGTATGCTGAGTCTGTCCTTCCGACAATCATATCTTTTTCGATGTCTTCACATTTTTCCTGCAGCCATTTCGTCTTAGCTTCCCTGCATTTCATATTTATTTCATTCCTCAGCGACTTGTATTTCTGTATTCCTGATTTTCCCGGAACATGTTTGTACTTCCTCCTTTCATCAATCAACTGAAGTATTTCTTCTGTTACCCATGGTTTCTTCGCAGCTACCTTCTTTGTACCTATGTTTTCCTTCCCAACTTCTGTGATGGCCCTTTTTAGAGATGTCCATTCCTCTTCAACTGTACTACCTACTGCGCTATTCCTTATTGCTGTATCTATAGCGTTAGAGAACTTCAAACGTATCTCGTCATTCCTTAGTATTTCCGTATCCCACTTCTTTGCGTATTGATTCTTCCTGACTAATGTCTTGAACTTCAGCCTACTCTTCATCACTACTATATTGTGACCTGAGTCTATATCTGCTCCTGGGTACGCTTTACAATCCAGTATCTGATTTCGGAATCTCTGTCTGACCATGATGTAATCTAATTGAAATCTTCCCGTATCTCTCGGCCTTTTCCAAGTATACCTCCTCCTCTTGTGATTCTTGAACAGGGTATTCGCTGTTACTAGCTGAAACTTGTTACAGAACTCCATTAGTCTTTCTCCTCTTTCATTCCTTGTCCCAAGCCCATATTCTCCTGTAACCTTTTCCACTACTCCTTCCCCTACAACTGCATTCCAGTCGCCCATGACTATTAGATTCTCGTCCCCCTTCACATACTGCATTACCCTTTCAATATCCTCATACACTTTCTCTGTCTGTTCATCTTCGTCTTGCGACGTCGGCATGTATACCTGAACTATCGTTGTCGGTGTTGGTCTGCTGTCGATTCTGATTAGAACAACCCGGTCACTGAACTGTTCACAGTAACACACCCTCTTCCCTACCTTCCTATTCATAACGAATCCTACACCTGTTATACCATTTTCTGCTGCTGTTGATATTTCCTGATACTCATCTGACCAGAAATCCTTGTCTTCCTTCCACTTCACTTCACTGACCCCTCTATATCTAGATTGAGCCTTTGCATTTCCCTTTTCGGATTTTCTAGTTTCCCTACCACGTTCAAGCTTCTGACATTCCACGCCCCGACTCGTAGAACGTTATCCTTTCGTTGATTATTCAATCTTTTTCTCATGGTAACCTCCCCCTTGGCAGTCCCCTCCCGGAGATCCGAAGGGGGGACTATTCCGGAATCTTTTGCCAATGGAGAGATCATCATGACACTTCTTCAATTACAGGCCACATGTCCTGTGGATACACGTTACGTGTCTTTAATGCAGTGGTTTCCATTGCCTTCTGCATCCTCATGTCGTTGATCATTGCTGATTCTTCCGCCTTTAGGGGCAATTTCCCACCCCTAGGACACGAGAGTGCCCTGAACCTCTATCCGCTCCTCCGCCCTCTTTGACAAGGCCGTTGGCAGAATGAGGCTGACTTCTTATGCCGGAAGTCTTCGGCCGCCAATGCTGATTATTTATCAAAATTAGGCAGTGGCGGGGATCGGACCCGCGACCGAAGACGTTTTGATTCTGAATCAAAGACGCTACCCCTAGACCACGGGTAATTTTAATTATTGCACGCTTAACAATGTTGGTTGTTTGTAGCCTCTGTCAGAATTCAGTGGGCTGCAGGAGATACAGTTCTGCTTATGAGAATTTTCAGTCTGAGAATATTTGCCTAATTTAGAAGTTGTCTTGATGTTTAACACTTCTTATTAGGTTTAATTTTAAACACTAGGTTATATAATTCTCTCGTTCCCAGGTATCTTGCACTGTGAATGATTAATTAAATCATCCCCATCAATATCTACCAGTTAACCTCCAAGCATTCGCACTTTTGATATCGAATGAAATCTAATGCTGTATACAATACCACACATTTTATCCTTCGATTTACTAAATAAATTATGATGCCCGTCTATTTTATGCCTCTGCTATTTTTTCCTTCTGTAATGGTTCTGGATCTTTTTCAAGATCATCATCCTCATCATCCTCATTCATTTTCTTCTAATCCATCACCATGTCTCCATCTCCTTCTCTGCCCTTCCACGCTGCCTGACGATCAGTTGCAGGGTGGTACAATTACGATCAATTTACCAGTTGACTGCAAATACCCTGGATACTACAGAGTGGGGCAATGATAATCACTTTATACTGTGGTTGTCATTGTGCCCTCAATCATGGCGACTACCATTAACCTGAATTCATGGTTTTACACAACAAGAATAAATCATGTACTTAAATACCTTAATAAACAACTTAGTGATACAAAGTAAGGCTTAACATGATCCCGTATAATTTTTAGCACACCAGCAAAAGGAGGGGATCAGGCAGTTAATTAAAGTCTATATTATGGCTTTGCTTGCTTCAAGCACTCTGGCTCATTCAACATGCAAACAACTGCCAAAATGGCACAAAGTGTGCCTCTTATGTGTAGAAAGTGTAGATGCGCTCACCATCATCATTTGACAGGATAAGCACGATTGCCCTGCGTGCGTTTGGGCAGAGAAATGATGGTGAGTTTACAGAGTGATCACCATCACCTCGGATACTGTTTAGTGGAACAATGATGGTCAGTGTTGACAGTATGGCTGTCATTACCGTTGAAGGCGTTGGGTGGGCATAGGTGGCCTGTTTACAGGAATGGCGAATGATTGTCAGTTAACAACATAACTGATGTTGCTGTTCACATACTATTCGACAGAGCAATGTAGTCAGCTTCCACAGTGGGGCGTTGATGGTCATTAAATGCCATTACCCATCAGTTATGGTAACTACTATTATCCTGAACAAGTGGTTTTATTCAACTATGAAATTTAATGTGCTAAGAATCCTTAACGAACAATTATGTGGCACAAAACAGTGCTACCTCTGATGCTGTGTAATCATTAGTATGTCAGCAGAACCAGTGAAACAGACAATTAATTGTGACCTTTTATGCAGCAGCCAATTCACTAATTGGGTCAATTCTGTACCAGTTTCCTTTGGATAAATTAGCATCAGGTCGAAAGTATTCAAACGATCTGAAGATTGCATGCTGTTGTTGTGGTCTTCGGCCCAGAGAGTGGTTTGATGCAGCTCTCCATTCTACTCTAACCTGTGAGTCATCTCTGAATAACTACTGAAACCTACATCATTCTGGATCTGCTTAGCGTATTCATCTCTTGGTCTCCCTCTAGAATTTTTACCCTCCACGCTTCTTTCCAGTACTAAATAGGTGATCCTTTGATGCCTCAGAACGTGTCCTACCAACCGATCCCTTCTTCTAGTCAAGTTGTGCCACAGATTTCTCTTCTCCCCAATTCTATTCAGTACCTCCTCATTAGTTACGTGATCTACCTGTCTAATCTTCAGCATTCTTCTGTAGCACCACATTTCTAAAGTTTCTATTCTCTTCTTGTCTAAACTGTTTATATTCCATGTTTCCGTTCCACACATGGCTGCAGTCGATACAAATGCTTTCAGGAAAAACTTCATGACACTTAAATCTATACTCCATGTTAAAAAATTTATCTTCTTCAGAAACGCTTTCCACGCCATAGCCAGTCTACATTTTATATCCTCTCTACTTTGAACACCATCAGTTATTTTTCTCTCCAAATAGCAAAAGTCATTTACTACTTTACGTGTCTCCTTTCCTAAATTAATACTCTCAGCATCACCTGATCAATTCGACTTCATTCCATTATCCCTGTTTTGCCTTTGTTAATGTTCACCTTATATCCTCATTTCAAGGCGCTGTCCATTCCGTTCAGCTGCTCTTTTTGGTCCTTTGCTGTCTCTGACAGAATTACAGTGTCGTCGGCACACCTCAAAGTTTTTATTTCTTCTCCATGGATTTTAATTCCTACTCCATATTTTTCTTTGGTTTCCTTCACTGCTTAGTAAATATACAGACTGAATAACATCGGGGATAGACTACAACCTTGCCTTACTCTCTTCTCAACCACTGCTACCATTTCATGCCCTAGACAAGGTTTCTGTACAAATTGTAAATAGCCTTTCGCTTCCCGTATTTTACTCCTGCCTCCGTCGGAGTTTTGAAGAGAGTGTTCCAGTCAACATTGTCAAAAGCTTTCTCTAAGTCTACAAATGCTAGATACGTAGGTACGGCTTTCCTTAACCTATCTTCTTAGATAAGTCATAGGGCCAAGTATTGCCTCGCGTGTTCCATCTTTTCTACGGAATCCAAGTTGATGTTCCTTGAAATCGGCTTCTATCACTTTTTCCATTCTTCTCTAAAGAATTTGTGTTAGTATTTTGCAACCTTGACTTATTAAACTGTTAGTTCGATAATTTTCACACCTGTCAACACCTGCTTGGTTTAGGATTAGAATTATTATATTCTACTTGAAGTCTGGGGTTATTTCGTCTGTTTCATACATCTTGCTCATCAGATGGATGAGTTTTGTCATGACTGGCTCTCCCAAATCTATCATTAACTCTAATCGAATGTTGTCTACTCCCGGGGCCTTGTTTCAAATTAGATCTTTCAGTCCTCTGTCAGATTCTTCACACAGTATCATATCTCCCATCTCACCTTCATCTACATCCTCTTTCATTACCATAATATTGCCTCCAAGTACATCACCATTGCACGGACCCTCTATATACTTCTTACACCTTTCTGATTTCCCTTCTGTCCTCAGGATGGGTTTTCCATCTTAGCTCTTGATATTCATACTGATGGTTCTCTTTTCTCCAAAGGTCTCTTTAATTTTCCTGTAAGCAGTATGTACCTTACCCCTAGTGATACATGCTTCTACATCTTCACATTTGTCCGTTAGCCATCCCTGCTTAGCCATTTTGCACTTGCCGTCGGTCTCATTTTTGAGACGTTTGTATTGCTTTTAACTTGCTTCATTTGCAAAATTTTTATATTTTCTCCTTTCATCAATTAAATTCAATATCTCTCCTGTTACCCAAGGATTTCTACAGGCCCTCGCTTTTCTACCTACTTGATCCTCTGCTGCCTTCACTATTTCATCTCTCAAAGCTGCCCATTCTTCCTCTACTGTTTTTCTTTCCCCTGTTCTTGTCAACAGTTCCCTAATGCGCTCTCTGAAACTCTATAGAACCTCTGGTTCTTTCAGTTTATCCAGGTCCCAACTCCTTAAATTCCTACCATTCTGCAGTTTCTTCAGTTTTAATCTATAGTTCATAACCAATAAATTGTGGTCAGAGTCCACATCTGCCCATGGAAATGTCTTACAATATAAAGCCTGGTATGATATGATATACCTGAAACTCTTCAGTGCCTCCAAGCCCCTTCCATGTATACAACCTTCTTTCATGATTCTTAAAGCAAGTGTTAGTTATGATCAAGTTGTGCTCCTCAGAATTCTACTAGGTGGCTTCCCTCTTCGTTCCTTATCCCCAGTTCATATTCACCTAATACTTTTCCTTCTCTTCTTTTTCCTACTGTCGAATTCCAATCCCCCATGACTATTAAATTTTCGTCTCCTGTAACCATCTGAATAATTTCTTTTATTGCATCATACATTTCTTCAATCTGTTCATTATGTGAGGAGCTAGCTGGCATATAAATTTGTACTACTGTTGTAGGCTGGGCTTCTTGTCTATCTTGGCCACAATTATGCTTTCAATATGCTGTTTGTAGTAACTTATCCTCGTTCCTATTTTTTATTCATTTTTAAACCTTCTCCTGCATTACCGTTCAAAAATATTTGAAAGATATAAATTTTACATCATGTTCACAAGTGTCTAAAAAATCTGAATTTTGCACCTTGTTCAAAAGTATCCAAACTACCCAAAATTAGCATGGAGTGACATCTTGTTAAAAAGATCAAGCGATCTGTTCAGTATTTTAATAATGCTACATTATTTATCAAGCTACATATTTCATGGGTGTAGGTGATACATGATGAAGTAATAACTATGTTTTAATAAATCACTTCATTGTTTTATGTCGCTCACGCTTCTCGCCAATGCATTTGACTTGCCTTGGGAAAATGTGACATGCATGCCAATTTCTTGGCAAGCATGCATCGACATATGTGAACTCACTAACTCTACGTTTTGTTTGTTAGGACGAACTGCAACTTCTCTGAGATCATCTGCCCGAGACAGCAAACATGCATTTTTGTTCAGTCGGCGAAATAGGACATACTTGGAGACTGAGAAGTTTTTATTTGGTTCCTAAACGAAATGATGCGTTATGTGGTGAGGCGGCCGTTCATAGTCAATTGATGTACAGCCATCATTACAGGCATTCGATGTCTTTTTCGGGCACTAATTAAATTCTCAAAGGAATGTATTTCTTGCTGATCAAATGAAACTACTCACTGGCAATGGGAATAATTTCTTGTTATTTCCAGTTTTTCAAGTTTTAAATAGGAGACACATTGTTCAAGAGAGCGTGGCAGAAGGTTGAATGAATCTATAGACCGAAATTTTATGTCGCTATGATGCTGCACTGTGATATACATATAGTGAATATTTTATGTTTTCGAAGGTTGCTTCTACCACAGAAACATGGACCTGAATTTTTTGTAGTGTTTTTTCCGTTTATTTTCACACGTTAATAATTACAAATGGTACAGCATAAACTGTTGAGTTTTGGTAGACAACTAATATTGAACAATTTGGTCTATAATTATTTCAATTACATGTCTCATGTTTAGCATGTAGAGAGTACTGCTAACACTGATGATAATGACAGATGTTGTAATCGTAAGTTTTCATTGGTTTCTCCGACTTTCAAACCTGAGTGTACCTTTTCTCTCAGGGAATGCTGTCTTACTGTATAATGGCAACAATGCCCCAGGAGTAGTGATTACGCTGCGCCTTGTTCCGTGTAAGTGGAGTCCTTGTTTGGCTTCAGCGCAATGAGGTGGGATGCAGCCGTATCGCAGATAAACTGTATGAAGAAATTGCTGGAAACTATATTAATAGTTGAAGGTGTTACGTTGGTTCGTAGGAGAAAGGTGTTGAGTAAATCATATTTGCAGAAAGGCACGCCGGGTTAGTTAAGACTCTTATTGTTAGTACAGTGTCTTATTTGTGATTTAATAAGAACATATTGATACTAATATGTAAATGATAAGGCTTCCGTGATTACCTGTTTAATTAGTGTGGAAACGCAATGTAGCAATTGTTACTTCAGTGTGAATGCGAAAGAAGAGTAACAGCATCAGACCGGATGAGCATAGGCATTATTTATGCAAGTGTGTTACGTGTTAGAGGGACTATAAATTAAATTAATTCAACTTGTCCCGATACTATTTCAAAACTGAAATTTTGCATTTATTAAATTAATAATTTTAGTATCTGAAAAGTATAAGAGGCATTTGTTGGTATTAGGCACATGGTCAGGTTTATTTTGTAACGAAGCGCGTTATGTATTTCAAGCCTCCATACTCTATTCTAATAGTCCGATAGCCGTAAAATTAGGAAATAAAGTAAAAAAACTTTACAGAACTATACAGGCTCCATGGAATCAGTCTGTAATGTGGCAATGGTCTCTGTGTCTCATATCAGTATGCACGAAGTGTTCCTTGCAGATGCGATAAGTTTCGTGCTATATGCAACATATTTTCTTCTTTCAGACTAATAAACGTTTGCTCGTTTTGCCAAAAGTAAATGTTAATGAGCTCTGCAATCAGTTACAGCTGTTTGTTAAACCATTCCATGCAATGTGCAACTGAGCACAACCGAAACTGAATATTCATCACTGTGCACAAAGAATGCAATTCTGTGCATATGAATTTCGTTACTAATGCCTCGTTACAGAAAGCATAAATGACGAATGGTACCTTTAATTGTCTGTTATATGATTCGAATTTTATGTACTGTTTCGCTAACAGATGCTGTATTCTACTTGAAAATAAAAATGAGGTTGGATTAATGAAATATGACTGGAATGGGGAACCTATCACTGAATCTGTTGGTATACAAGCTAAAATTTGTACACTCAAGTATCAATCAGGATGTGCAATGTGCAGAGCAAAGGACGTGAAACAGTTATCTGTTAAAGCCTTAATCATACGAGGGTGAGTCAAATGAAAACCTTAAATAATTTTTAAATATTATTTATTGTCGAGAAGTGGTACGAAGCTGTATCACTTTTCAACATAATCTCCTCCCTCTCAATGCAAGTCCTCCACCGCTTACAAAGTGCATAAATTCCTTTAGAAAAAAATTCTTTTGGTAGTGCTCGCAACCACTCATGCACCATGACTAATCTGTAAACATGCTGCAATGTCATTCAGTTTCACTCGGTGGCTCTCCTTCACTATGGCTTCAACTGCTGCAATGTTCTGTGGAGTCACAACTCGTTGTGCCTCACCTGGACGAGGAGCACCTTCCACTGAAGTCACACCATTTGCGAACTTCCTACTCCATTCGTAGACTTGCTGCTGTGACAAACATCCAGCACCGTACCGAACCTCCATTCGTCGATGAATTTCAATAGGTTTCACACTTTCACCACGCAAAGACCGAATAACAACGCTGTTCTTTCCTGTTGCAAGTCGCAAGTGGGGCGGCCATCTTTATACTGATACTGTGACGGTATGTGTGCACCTGCGCTGTGCTGCCACTACAGGCCATTCTGCACGCTTTTTGTAGCACGCTTACCAACTTACAGAATAACGGAGCGAAATTTCGATTTGTTATTACAAATTTAATGTTTTCATTTTACTCACCCTGGTATATTATTACCGGCAATGTTTGTTCAGTTCCGAATCTAAATCAAGTATACAGTATATTATTCAATCATATTCCCCGTATTTTCTGGTTTTAAATAACAAAAACTAGCTTTGCCAGCACAAAATGATAAACGTTTTACACTTCTCTATAAGTTGAAAACCTTAGCTTGGGGTCACTGCCGACTCGAAAAAGATGGTTACTGATTTTATTGTACGTGTATGAAAATGTAAAATGTGATTTGTAACTGATTTCTGCTGGTAGAGAAAGTTTAGTCCGATTTTTGCGTGTCTGTGAAAGCGTAAAAATATCAAACGTGATTTGTAAATGACTTATTGTGTGAAAAAGAAGAAAGAATTGTACAGTAATTTCACATATTTCATCTGAAAGTTCCTCCAGTTTTATAGGAGGTTATAAATTGATCTCGCACATTACAATGTCGGTAAAAAAATCGGTCTCAAACACTTGAGCTAACCCTTGTGAAATGATACCCCACACACTTAAAAGTTTTCACTGAAAGAGTAAAGCATAAATGATAACAAAAACAATGAAATTTACTGATGAGTCTACAGTATTTAACATACTCATTTATATGTGTGTGTGTATGTATGTGTGTGTGTGTGTGTGTGTGTGTGTGTGTGTGTGTGTGTGTGTGCGCGCGCGTGTGTGTGTGTTTGAGAGAGAGCAATTACGCAATTCGGGTAAAGACGTTTTTTTGAAAGTATTGTAGCACTGCTAATATTTTTTCTCAACATGCTCGAAAAAATCAGGTAATTTTGAAAATGGCAGGCTATACACGGTTAGTCTATCCAGTTTCTGAAAAGTCTGTTTCTGATGGCGGTTGTTCTCACACCTTAAGCGGTGTTTCCTTCTTACATTCGGCACTAACAACAGATTCGGGGTCACGGACGAGAACACTTAGAAACAGCGTTGCACTCACTATTTCGACACTACACCTCTTCTCCCTCCGTAGAAAATTCTAGTGATATATATATTCGCATTTCAGTCTGACAACGTCACCTTCAGATCGCGTAGCTGCACAAATATATTTGCAGTTCGGCTACACATGTTGCTAGACTATGATTTTACATATATGTCTATGTTTTGCTAATGTGTTATTTACTAAAACATGTAGTTACAAAAAAATTAAATCGGTTTGGTCAGTTGTGAAGTATAGGTGCTTATTAACTGTAAACCCTGCTGTTGTGTGGTGACATTACATGTTCTACTGTTGCCAACTTATCACAAAAAAAGATGCAATGTGGAACTCTAAGGCCTACGAACATTGCAGGTATTAGCAAGACAAGAACTCGGTGCACAGACGTGGTCTAATCAATATCGTAACACGCCAGGTGAAGGCTGTCGGCCTCTGATGCCAGACGTAGGTAACAAACAGCAGGAATCAGTTGGACGCGGGCGGAGATACCTGGTGGGCTCCGGTTTGCGCAGACCGTGTGCTCGTTCACAGATTAACGGCTGCTGGCCGCGCTCGCTGTCGGCGCCGTGTGACGTGTGCTGATGCATTATTTGCTGCTGCAAGTCCGCTGCAGCGAGCTCCACGTTAACGAAGCTTAACGGTACATTATGATTACATGTCCGGGAGTCAGGGTTGGAAGGACGGCCCTATCTGGCGTGCGATGCTAGCTGCTCGCTGGCGCTCGTCATAGCACGCACAGTACTACTGCTGCTGATAGCCGCAGTCCGCTGTCAGCGGGGGCAAATGCCACCCTTTGCGCGACATGCTGCCCAGTAGTTACACCAACTCTATGAGTGATTAAATGTACGCCGATTGCGAATGTATCGATTGTCATTAAAATTCATATGACAGGAGAACAAGCTGGTGTCACTACCCCTGAAGGGCAAGGGCGAGGGGACTGGGATCAATTCGTTAAGCAGCTCTGTTGAGTTCTGTCTGTGCAGCCAGCTTCTGTTGAAGATTACAAAATATTTAAAATCGGGAAAAACTGGAGAAACAGGAACCTATTTACTCTTTTTCAGGCTATGAACCTGCACGAACGTAAAAACGAAAGATGGATGGAGGAAAACTGTGTCACGAAATTTTAACCCAGGATATCTGATGCCAGTAGAAACCAAAATTACTAATGTTGTGTAGGTCGACAACGCAGCATTTTATAAAATACGGAAACTTGACATCACGCGCTCCGATTGGCCGTCGGTTGACGGGTAGCGCTATGGTGGTCCGTTCACACATACAAACGTGTCTCACCCGGTCACTGACCCAACGTGATACGCATTCGTGTCGAATTGGGCAACGTGGCAATCCCGAGGCCAATCGGAGCGCTTGGCGCCAGTTTTCTGGAGTTTAAAAATGGTGAGTTGTCGACCTTCACAACATTGGTAATTTTGGTTCCTACTGGTATAAGCTATCCAGGCTTAAAATATTGTGACACAATTTTTCTCCACCGTAGATATAAACACATATCAATAAAAGTTTTGCATCACCTCGGTTCGAGAGTTCCGGAACCTGTAAAGAAAATTGGAATAGAGATCGACATCAACATCATTTCCACCCTTTTCATTGCTCCTGAAAACCACACATTGCATGTTGTACTACCATACAGCGAGACCCTCAAAGGTGATGGTCCAGATTGCTGTACACAACACTACCTCTTGAGCCTTGGCGTCATTGAGCCACTAGGTCAGGTGTAGTATCGACTATCCCTCTTACGGTCCCATTTCCAATATTTATGAGGAAGAGTTTGTATCTGTGGGTTATGTCCTTAGAAGGACTTTGCTTGTCAATATACACACATCAAAAAAGGTTCAGCATCACACCAGTTCCCAAAAGTCCTGAAGATAGACGTTGACTGTGGATATTGTATCACAGACACAGTGCCTTTGACTGTTCACAGATGTCACTAAACCCGCCCAAAGATGTAAACAATAATGAATGAGCAGCGCGTATTAAACGGAAGGTGTTCGACAGCCTATCACTTCCAGTCATTCCACCAGGAAGGATGTACATGGCTCGTGTTGCCTCGACGGTCAATACCGTTCGATCGCGTCTGTATTGTTACTTTTTGTCATGAAGGGCTCTCAACAAGGGACGTGTACAGGCGTCTCGAAGTCAACCAAACGATGTTGTTCGAACATGGAGGAGATACAGAGAGATACGATCTGTCGATGAGATGCCTCGCTCATGCCGCCCAAGGGCTGCTACAGCAGTGGATGAACGCTACCTAAGGATTATGGCTCGGAGAAACCCTGACAGCAACGCCACCAGGTTGAATAAGGCTTTTCATGTAGCTACAGGACGTGGCATTATGACTCAAATTGTGCGCAATAGGCTGAAGGATGCGCAACTTCACTCCCGACGTCCATGGCGAAGTCCTTCTTAGCAACCATGACACCACGCAGCGCGGTACACATGGGCCCAACAAAATGCCGAATGGCCCGTTCAGAATTGGCATCACGTTCTCTTCACCGATGAGTGTTGCATATGCCTTCAACCAGACAATCATCGGAGACGCTTTTGGAGGCAACCCGGTCAGGCTGAACGCCTTAGACACACAGTCCAGCGAATGCAGCAAGGTGGAGATTATCTGCTGTTGTGGGGTAGCATTATGTGGGCCGATGTACGCCGCTGGTGGTCATGGAAGGCACCGTAACGGCTGTACAAGGCCTAATGGCATTTGAGGAGTGGGACAATCTGGACCAACAGCGCCTTGATGAACTTGTGGATAATATGCCACTACGAATACAGGCATGCATCAATGCAAGAGGACGTGCTACTGGGTGTTAGAAGTACCAGTGTGTACAGCAATCTCGACCACCACCTATGAAGGTCTCACTGTATGGTGGTACAACATGCAATGCGTGGTTTTCATTAGCAATAAAAAGAGCTGATATTATGTTTTTGTCGATCTCTAGTCCAAATTTCTGTACAGGTTCCGGAACTCTTGCAACCGAGCTGATGCAAAAATGTTTTTGATATGTGTATAAGTGATGTAATAGCAGTTGCTATGTAAACAGCGCCTTCATAATGCTATTGTCTCCTGACGTTGTTCTGGATTACAGTTCAAACTAGTACATTGGGTTATTATTTAATGTTTAGAAAACTGGTTCTAACTTATACGATATTCGTAGGGTATTGAAATTTCGCTTTTTAGCCTTTTGCAGCTAAATTTACGTACATTTTTGATAATGGTCGTTCAAATCTGAACACATCACATCTAAATCGCTTCCCTGAGACTGACTTCACGTGGATCATGGATTCCGTCTTTCTCACATCATCGTCAACTGGATAGGAACGATACATGGTTTAAACGTATATCCTTTTCAGTTTCTTCTGACTTCCCTATCTAAATCAGTGCTTTTAATTTTTGTCTTCACAGTGGGTGGTCTGAAGACGGCCTACTCCTAGAGGCCGAAACTGGTCATATTTTTAATAAATGATTGTGCGATTGACACTGTGATTCACTAATTTTACTTTACTGGCAGATCGCTGTTTCCCAGAATGTTATCTAAATTTATAAATGTAATAACTGATAAGAACCGATGTCATTAGGCGGTGGGCAAGCACTCATTGGTATCAGACTTGGTAAACAAGGATTATCTTAACGCGGCGGACAACATAGAAGGAATACATTCATCGATATGCCAAAACATTACCACCTATAAAAATGAACACGAACAGTCACAACCCCAAGAAAGTTCCCTTTTTTTTTTTTTTTTTTTTTTTTTTTTTGAGGTTACCGATTTCGGTCTGTTTTAGACCATCTTCAAATCTGACACCACGCTGGTAGACGGTGGCAGTGAACGGATCAGGCGTTTCAACTCCACTAGCGCTAACTAGTCGAGTTGCACAGATCCAAACCGGTAACCTCACAAATAAAGTTTCTTGCGTTTCATGTTCATTTTTAACTAATAAAAAAAACGCGGTTCTTCAAGAAAAGTTTTCTAAAAAATTACTGATTACCATCTCTGTCCACTGCAAAACCGAAAGCCACGTTGTGGAGTTCCTAGCATGTGACGCAGTAAGGTAAGTATGTCAGCGGAGCAGAGACAAAGGGGAGTCTTTCTGGCGACGATACAGCCGCAAATGGGGAAATCCGCTGGCGTGGGCGACTTTGCCCATGGCAGATGGTTACGCCACGACAGCAGCGAACGAGCATCTCGGAATCGACCAAGGTGATCGGCAGTTCGCGTTCTAGTACAGTTAGAATCTATGGAAGGTGCTTAAAGGTGTGGTGAAATCACGAAATTACGACAAGGTGCTAAACGTCCACATCTCATCATGGAACTTGGAGGTCGGAGGCTTGCCTGCTCTGTAAAGCATAATAGGAGCGATACGTGGCGAATATGACGACAGAGTACAATGCTAGTGCAAACACAAGTGTTCTTGAGCACACTGTCCATCGCACATTGTTGAACACGGAGATCTGCAGTAAATGACCCACAACTGATCCTATGTTTACCAAACGACATTCCCAACAATGATTGCATTGGCCACAGAATCGTCGAGATTATACAGTGGATCAACGGAAACGCATCATCCGGTTGGATGAATCACGTTTCTTGTTACACCACGTCGACCATCATGTGCTGATACACTGTCACCAACGTGAACGGCTGCTGGAAACATGCACCACGCCACGGAAGCAGATTTGTGGGGACAGTATTACGTCATTTGGAACATTCACCTGTGTTTCCACTGGATCGATGCTAGTTATAGAAGGCGCCAAGGCAGATGTGCACTACTTGGACACTATTGCGAGACAGTGGAATAACCTGCTTATCACATCTTAACGCACTGTTCGTGCAGTGAGTCAGCTGGCGATTGAATGGTCAGCATATGGCAGATCAGCCGGCCGGAGTGACCGAGCGGTTCTAGGCCCTATAGTCTGGAACCGCGCGACCGCTACGGTCGCAAGTTCGAATCCTGCCTCGGGCATGGATGTGTGTGATGTCCTTAGGTTAGTTAGGTTTAAGTAGTTCTAAGTTCTAGGGTACTGATGACCTCAGCAGTTAAGTCCCATAGTGCTCAGAGCCACCCTGTGGAACCCACAGTAGCAGGGACGTGACGTCGCCTGACGTAGCGTTATCTTCACGTGGCTCACCTGCCTAACGCCACAGTAACGAATACTCGTAAACACCCTCTGACTCTGTCTAGGTATGTGAAAGTGTTTATGGCTTCTTGGTGTTCAGTGCTGTTCTGGATTTCAGCCATTTATCCAGTTAACGGAGTACACTTGTTCACTACTTTATGGTTTGATCATTCCTCATTACGCATCCTTTGGATTTATTATTGTCGTTTATTTAGATGCCTTTTTTCACTATACAATCGGCACTCATACTTTGTTGTTCTGTTGACAACAAACTGATGTATACTGTAAAACTGTGCTGCTTTATACCATGGACTCCTTGTTTTTCCACCACTTCTGATGTCAACGAACTGTTGTCCAACGTTTTTTTCGTAATATAAATGAGTACTTCCAATTTTTGTGTTATCAATATATTAACATTCTCATATCGCCATGTTTATCAGTCCAAAACATATACCCTCATCACTTTCGTTGTGATGATGATTTAAGATAAAAAGTAGCCTAAAATAACAAAAACTATAAGCAATTAACCGTTTATGGTGGTTGTAATATTTCCTTAGTGAATAGTTTAGGAGCTACGAAGCATTCTGTGCAGAAAGCAGTCGAAAAATAGCTGAGCAATTCGTATAACATTACGCTTTTGGTTGAAATAAGTTATAGCTGACCTGTTCTACAAAACTGTATGATTATTAATTGTTAATGTAATGTGTACTAAACTCCTTCTCATGGAATGACCGCGGCATCAACAGTTTAGTTCATCTTTAATCACCAAATGTCCACCACTGTATTGTGCACTTTCGTGTTTTTTCGTATGTGAGTGTAGTTTTCTGCCGGGAACATCTTAACGACAAGCACAGAATGTTGGAATTCAGTTACGCTGCAATATTAGGATCAAATTCTGACACTGTCAAACCAAAAATTTTATTTCGCGGGATATTTCAGTTAGTCCATTTTAACGGAAAGCACTCACATCGTAACTACCATACAAATGAAACTATCCACCACAGAAAATCTATTCTGGCCTTTCTTTATCATACCACATGAACTACCGTACTAAAAAGATATCTTGATGGCTAGGAATGTCAACTGTTCGTCAAGTCTAGAATTTCTTTTCCTTCCTCTAGTGGAGAGCGTGAGATATTCTCCACATGTGTGTTCCGTGTTGGGAAACAAGGAAGAAAACACGAAGAAGATCTTGATGACGATAGCAGATTAGGATGGGAAACGTTGCTATATGATGTTGGAAGATGATGATGTTGCAAGAAAAGATGAAGATGGACGGTGAAAATGGAAGTAAATGATAGTTGAAGAAAATGTAGAAGATGATAAAGAAGGTGATAATGATGTGGAAAATGATGAAGGAGAAAGATATAAGATGAAAATAACGACTGGGTTTGGTGATTATAGATAATGATGATTACAGATTATGATTATTATTGTGGATTACGATAATAGTGAGAAGATTATGGATGACAATGGTGATTATAATGACGCTGATGATGATGATGATCGTGATGATGATGATGATGATAAGATTATGGATGATAATGTTCGAAGACGATTCTGATACAATATAAATGAATGAAATGCAGCTGCATTAATCGTTCAATTGTCCGCTCAGTAAAAGGAAAAGGCCTGAATTACACAAACTGCTTGGGAAAAATAACGCTGAAAATTTGAGATGAGGAGGGGGAAATGAAATGAACATCAATGAAGCATCATGGGTTGATATGGTATGTGACGTTATTTCAGTGATTACAAAATCGAGTAAAATTTTCAAAGAACTTGGCCGTATGAGGTCACTTACCAGTATGACATTGTAGTCCCTTTAACCTGAAGGCTGCATTGATGCTGCTGGGGATGGTGTCAGAAAGCTGCTGTATCATCACCAAGAAGGTCCCCAACGGTGTAACTGGTCCTTGAGGTTATGCATTCTGGCACTGGGACGTACATGACGTCGAAGCTGGCCCCACACACACATGTTGTGCTGGGGACAGATCTGGGGATGTTGCTAACCGTGGGAATACTTCAGCATCGGGGATGCAGTTCACAGAGACACGTGCCATGTGTGGGCCAGCGTTGTTCTTTTGAAATATGATGTCACGGTATTGTCGCACGATAGGTAACACATGAGAATGCAACGTGTCCGCGATGTACTATTGTGCAGTCAGAGTTGACTCAGTCAACACCAGCCGTCGTCTGATGTACCTTGTAGCTCCCGACAACATGATTTCAAGGGTAATAACGCTGAGATTCTCCGAAACACTTGAACAATGGGACCTCTCCCCATTACACCGTCATACTAGTCGACGGTGGTCATAAAACGCACATCAGTAGTCCATGCTTCCCAACCCGGGCACCACTTCAAACACTGCAGTTCGTGTTGTGGTGTTAACGGCGCTCTATCCGTGGGACGGTAATTAACAAGTCTGGCTGCAGTCGCTCGCCGACAAATGGTGCGGAACGACGTAGGATGTTGCAGGACGTTCATTATTTGTTCTGGGGCGGCTGTCGCATGTTTGAAGGGATTACGATGTGAATGTCGCACAGTAAGGGGATCCACACTTGCAGTTCTGAGATGTGGTCGATCGGAAGCTTGATGACGAATATATCTTCCCTCACCTGCCTACATTGTCCGATATCAGGTCTCCGCCACATATGCACCCCATATAGAACTGTGTACTGTACTATTAGACTAGTCGTCCGAATGGAGATCTACAATCACACCCTTACATGGGCTACCATGTGCGGATAATGCTGTTTCGCATGAGTATGCCACATCTCCGTATCCTTTACAGTGATAACATCTTGAGCTGTTCACCTTCCTAAACCCACTCAATACCATTAGGGGGAGAGAGGTGTATTTTGTGCCCAACTTTTAAAAATATTGTAATGTAGTCATTTACTTTACATTTTAAAACTAGAAACAAAATTATTATTGATAGTGAATTTTTCTGTCTGAATCCGTAAGAGTTTTAAATTTTTCAGTTGAACTTAACACTATATATGTAATGCTCAGTAGTAAATGTCACTTTCCACAATGAACATCATATGCAACATTTTCCAGTTCAAGACTTTACTGACACATTAACGTCTCTTCCAAAACTATTTTGTGAATAAAAGACAACAACAATTAACGAATTTCGCGTTTTTTAATGTTTTTAGGGAGGGCATAAAGTACTCCACTTAGATAGTTCGTGTTACTCATTGGTTGGTTGGTTGATTAGGGGGAGGGGCAAACAGTGAGGTCATCTGCTTAATCGGATTACCGAAGGATGAGGAAGGAAGTCGGCCATGCCCTTTCAAAGGAACCATCGAGGCATTTGTCTGAAGCGATTTAGAGAAATCACAGATAACCTAAATCAGGATGGCCGGACGCGGGCTTGAACCGTCTTCCTCCCGAATGCGAGTGCAGTGTGCTAACCACTGCGCCAGCTCGCTCACTACGTGTTACTGAAAATGTTTTGATGTTGCTAAGAGTGTTCTAAAAGATATTTTCATGTTGTGAACCCTACTAAGAGATCAGTAGCTCGTTAAAAAGTACGTTGCTGATATACGAGGGTTGCCCAGAATGTAAAGCACTGCATTCTCTCCTTCAACGATACTTTATGAAACATAATGAGAATTACATACAAAAAAATGGTATTTTACCTACAAGCACTATTTTTCCACGTAATCTGCATTCCGTTCTATGGACTTCCTCCAGCGTGAAACAGGGGAGTGCATTCCCTGTCGGTACCAATCCTTGTCCTCGTGGTGGAGCCAGTGCTCTACTGTGTGAATCACCTCCTCGTCGACCTCAAAATGTCTTCCATGTATGGCATCCTTTAATGGCCCAAAAACGTCAGCTCGCTGCAACATGTCAGGTGCGACAGCTGTGGATGGTCTCCCCGACGGCTGCAAATCATGGAGCTCCACTGAACTATCTTCTGATAACCTCACCCTCCGTGCCCATTGACTAACTGTATTTCTGTCTACAGAAGATGCTCCATAGACTTTGCACAAGCGTCTGTGAATATTCCCCAGTTTCATTCTCTGCAGCGAGAAATTCATTGGCGCCACGTTGCCTGTAATGTACACCACCTACAGACGAGATTTTGAAACTGTCCTGCAGTTACGCTATCTGTCGGAAGTGGAAACTTGCCGCGCTCAGTCAGGAAACTTCAAATAATACATACATACCACTTCGAATTCATAGCATTTAGCATTGTTTTCGACTGAGAAAATAAATGCTCTGCATTACTTTCTGGGCAACCGTCGTCAATTAACAACAATTAACGAAATTAACTGATTTTTTAAAATTTTCATGGATGGACATAAAATAGCCCCCCCATCAATCCGACCGCCCTCTCCCACCACCACATCTTCATACTTCACGTTATGAACAATGCGTTGTTATGGCTGGGGCTGTAGATCGTACCACGGCCTGGTAACAAAATTAGAGACAGAAAACATTAATGAACATCAATGACAGAGAATTGTAACTCTAATCATTCATATATCCCACAGATGGTCTGTAGCAATACGAAGGTACATTGACATGACATTCTGGGGGCTTCACTTCTTTTGTCAGGCAGCGTACTTTCTTTTCATTGGTTTGCAATGTTTTTCTCTTTCACTCTGTACCTTACACTCCCAGCCACGAATTCCTGTCCTGTGCGAACCTCTTCATGTCACAGTAGGACTTGCAACATACGTCCTCCATTATGTGTTGGATGTATCCCATCTCTGTATTCCTCTACACTTTTTACGTTGTAGAGCTCCTTGTAGTATCATGGACGTTATTCCCTGGTGTCCTACCATTCTGCACCTCCATCTTGCCAGTCCGTTTCCACAAATTTCTTTCCTCGCTGATTCTGTGGAAAAGCTCCTCATTCCCTGCCTTATCAGTCCACGTAAGTTTCGTCGTTCTTTTGTAGCAACACATCTCAAATGCTTCGATTCCCTTCTTTTCCAGTTTTCCCAGACTCCACGTCTCACTAACATACAACGCTATGTTCAAAACGTACAATATTAGAAATTTGTTTCTCAAATTAAGCCATGTGTATGACATTATTAGACTTCTCGTAGCTAGAAATTCCCTTGTTGCCAGTGTTAGTCTATGTTTTATGTTCTTTCGTGTTCAGTCCGTTGTGTGTTATTTTGCTTGCTAGGCAGCAGAATTCTTTAACTTCATCTATCTCGTGATTACCAGTTTTTGTAATGAAACATTTTCACTCTACAGCTGAGTGTGCGCTGACATGAAACTTCCTGGCAGATTAAAATAGTGTGCCGTACAGAGACTCGAGCTCGGGGCATTAGCCTTTCGCGGGCAAGTGCTCTACCAACTGAGATACCCAAGCACGTCTCACGCCACGTCGTCACAGCTTTAATTCCGCCAGTACCTCGTCTCCTACCTTCCAAACTTCACAGAAGCTCTCCTGCGAACCTTGCAGAACTAGCACTCCTGGCAGAGAGGATATTGTGGAGACATGGCTTAGCCACATCCTGGGGGGATGTTTCTAGAATGAAATTTTCACTCTACAACGGAGTGTGCGCTGACATGAAACTTCCTGGCAGGTTAAAACTGTGTGACGGACCGAGACTCGAACATTCTAGAAACATCCCCCAGGCTGTGGCTAAGTCATGTCTCCGCAATATAATTTCTTCCAGGAGTGCTAGTTCTGCAAGGTTCACAGGAGAGCTTCTGTGCAGTTTGGAAGGTAGGAGACGAGGTACTGGCGGAATTACAGCTGTGAGGAGGGGGCGGGGGTCGTGCTTGGGTAGCTCAGATGGTAGAGCACAAGCACGCGAAAGGAAAAGGTCCTGAGTTCGAGTCTCGGTCCGGCACACAGTTTTAATCTGCCAGGAAGTTTCACCGGTTTTTATGTTAAGTTTCTTGCTGTTCTCATTCTTGCTACTTCTTATTACTTTCGTCTTTCTTTCTGTTTACTGTCATTCTGTATTCTGTACTCATTAGATTGTTAGTGTGATTCAGCAGATTTAGTAATTCTTCTCCAGTCTAATCATTCAAATCTTATCATTTATATTATTTCACCTTGAATTTATATGCCACTCTTGAACTTTTATTTCCGTCATTGCTTCTACGATGTGTATACTGAACAATAAGAGCGAAACACTACATCCCTGTCTTACACTCTTTTTAATCTGAGCTCTTCGTTCTTGGTCTTCTATTGTTCCCTCTTGGCTCTTGTCGATGTTACACGTCTTTCTCTATAGCTTACACCAACTTCATTCAGAATGTCGAACCAGTCGCCCCATTTTACAATGTCGAACGCTTCTTCCCAGAATGAGATTTTCACTCTGCAGCGGAGTGTGCGCTGATATGAAACTTCCTGGCAGACAGATCCTATGAACGTGTCTTTTCTTCAGTACTGATTCCGTTATCAACTGCAATGTCAGAACAGCCTCTCTTGTGTGTTATCTAACACAACCTCAATATTCTTTTCCGTTCTTCTGTATGTGATTCTTGTCAGCAACTTGGACGCACGATATGTTAAGCTGATTGTGCGAAAATTCTCGCCTAAATTCTTGTAAAAATAAGGTTCGTCTGAATGTCGTGCTTTTTGGGCGGGACAGGGGTTGCTGCCGGCGAGAGTGGTGTTAGGGAGCCTGATATTTTTTCTTTGTTTATTTGGCCTTTGAGTGTGTACTCAATTTAGCCATCGGCAACACATAGTAACAATGTACACATAATTGAATAAACAAATACAGAAACGCATATTTACAAGAAAAAAAGCTTAACTGTTACAGTTTTGTACATAATTTTTTAAAAATTGAATTGAATTGAATTGGAAAATAATTTAAAGTGTCTTGGCTTACAATTCACACCAATTCTGAAATATCTTCATCAGCAAGAGATATTTATAATTTACGTACACCATTAAAACCTACAGATTGTGACCAGTACTCTTGATGAAGTTAACTATCACTTTATATAGACGAACGTCTTTAATACACAAAAGAGAAGAAGCTGATTGAGGAAGATGGTAGCCCATACTCAGCAATACAGAAAGACCAGCCGTTCACGGTCAAATTTGGGGCACATAAATAAGATGTGGTTGACATCAGCTTCTGACTCAGGATCACACTCAATGCTGGTGAACTGTAAACGTTGATCCGATGTAGATGTTGTGGGAAAGAGGCATGATTGAAGCGGAGTCTTATGATGGTAGAAATCTTGGATCGGTCCAGATGTGTCCTCATGAACCACGGCTGTGAAGGAATCCGAGGTTGTAGCACTGCGTAATAACCGCCTTTTGTCTGTTGAGAAACGTTCCACATTTCCTGCCATTGTTGTATTGCGTGATCCTTGACTTCACGTAAGTAGTCTGCACAGGGAAGGTGCAGATCCAGGAAGGTGCCTAAGGTTGCCGCTTGTTTGGCTAATGCATCAACTGCATCATTATAGAGGATACCAGAGCGGGAAGGTAACCACAACAAATGGATCGTCCGGCCTGTGCGTGTGCTGCGAATATATTCAGATATCACATCCAAGATATAACTGTTGGTTGTTTTGTTCCATCGACGGTACTGAATGTTTTTAAGAACGCTTTGCGAGTCAGATACTACCAATATCTTGGGGAAGGAAGTGCTAGAGACAAACTTAAGTGCTTCCAAAACTGCCAATGTCTGCGGCGTAAAAATAGAAGTGCTCGTAGGAAGTTTGAAGGTTTTGTGGATCTGGATCTGAGGGTAGAAAAACGCGCATCCTCTACACTCCTCTTGCGGAATTTTGGAGCCATCAGTATATACACAGAGAAGACCCGGCCTTTGTGCTTGAACGAGACGATTGACATTAGTACTGTCCAGCCAAGTCGTACTTAAATAATGGACTGGGATCTGGGAGCAGAACGTTTGAAGATCATATTCAAAAACAGGTAGATGCGCTGAACGCCGTATCGAATGTATAACAGGTGACCAAGTGTCACAGCTGGCACAAACGGATGGCACTGTATTCCGTCTGTGGGACGCAATCCACAGTCGATAAATGCAGTCTCTATTTTGATAGACGGAACTGTTCATAATGGCCATGCCTTGAATGTAGAATTTGTCCGATAACATTTGGCGCCTAATGCTCAAGGGCATCTCCCTTGCTTCTATTAAAAGGGCGTTGGTGGGCGTCGATCGCATGGCTCCAAGACAGGTGCGAATGGCTTTATATTGAAGAGTATCTAATTTGGAGAGATGAATCTTTGACGCAGTGTGGTACAATTGACAGCCATAGTCTAATCGAGATCGAATTATCCCTCGGTACATGGTGAGTAAAACACTCTGGTGCGCTCCCCACCAGACACGAGTGGGTGATCTGATTACATTTAAATCTTCTTCACACTTGGTAACGGTGGATCGTATGTGGGGCGCCCAGCTAAACCGAGAGGGAGTCTGATATCATGGCTGCGCCACGCGCCCGCCCGCCTCCGGCGCTGCGCTTTGCTCGTCGCTCGTCACACGACACGGGCCTCCGGCGGCGCGTCACGGCGCGGCCGCAGGGCTTTAATTAAGACGCCCGTCTGTCGCAGCGACGTCAGCTCCGGCGCTCGCGGCGCCGCAGCCATGATGGAGGTCGCGGCCGCAGTCTCCCCACTCCACCTACACCCCACCTCTTCTCCCACCATCAACCTCACCTCGCTACGCCCCGCGTATTAACTCCTCACCGCTGCCGCATGCCCTTAGACCCGCGCATGCATACAAATACTGGCGCGAGCGAGAAATTTTGGTAACATCACCCGCCTCTCTCTTTCTCTCTGCGACTGTGTGTCCCTTCTCCCCTTTGCCAACCCTTCTGTGTCGGGCATGTACACACATGTGTGGTGTGTTAGTGTGTTTGGCGCTGCGCGCAGCTGTCAGAGAGACCCCTGTGACTTCTCTCCCTCTCTGCAAGTGTGGGTGTTCGTCACTGCGCTCGTTAGAAACATAAATATTCTATTCGGATCGTCCATAGCAGACCCGTAAAAGCTTTTACCGCTTTTATAGAATTTCCCATGCAACAAAAATAAAAGAAGACCTAAGGGGGGACAAGAGAAGGCTGCAGCAATGCAACGGCAACACTCGGTAGCGTTTCTGAAAGATGAAACGAACTCTTTTAACATTTTCGCAGTTCGCAGTAATTTAATAGTTACGACGTATTCCGCCAACAAAATTTGCGGGAGTCTCCTTCTCTGCACATGTTGATAAAAAAACACGTGCCTTTTTTTTTTTAAGTCCTCTATACTCGTATTCGTAGCCACAATATCACTGAGAGAAACCGAATGCTGTGGCTGTTATATGTATTGCGCGAACTGTTACGCGTGTGGGCGGCTAAAAGCCAGCGAAAGGGGAGCTAAATGCAGGGCGTGGGACTTCGGCTCTCACCAATAGCATTTCCTTGTGGAAATGGACTGGCTGTTTCCCTTCACTGCTCGCAAAATAGTCGGAAATGAGGAACGCTGGACACTTGGTGTCGCGTGATGGCCCTGCGTATCCAATTTGATTCTTCCCACTCAGTACTTCTCTGCGTTTTCCGCAGTTTCCGAAATCTGCTGCCCCTTGGTTGGAGCGTTTGCATGACTGGATTTACGTTACCTACTTGTTATTTCACTTTAATATCCAGTATATTTCTATTTATGTATTTATTTACCCGTGCTCTACATCTACACTACTGGCCATTAAAATTGCTACAGCACGAAGATGACGTGCTGCAGAGGCGAAATTTAACCGACAGGAAGGAGATGCTGTGATATGCAAATGATTAGCTTTTCAGAGCATTCACACAAGGTTAGCGCCGGTGACGACACCTACAACGTGCTGACATGAGGAAAATTTCCAAACGATTTCTCATACACAAACAACAGTTGACCGACGTTGCCTCGTGAAACGTTGTTGTGATGCCTCGTGTAAGGAGGAGAAATGCGTACCAATACATTTCCGACTTTGATAAAGGTCGGATTGTGGCCTATCGCGATTAAGGTTTATCGTATCGCAACGTTGCTGCTCTCGTTGGTCAAGATCCAATGTCTGTTAGCAGAATATGGAATATGTTAGCAGAATATCAGGAGGGTAATACGGAACACCGTGCTGGTTCCCAACGGCCTCGTATCACTAGCAGTCGAGATGACAGGCATCTTATCCGCATGGCTGTAACGGATCGTGCAGCCACGACTCGATCCCTGAGTCAACAGATGAAGACGTTTGCAAGACAACAACCATCTGCACGAACAGTTCGACGACGTTTGCAGCAGCATGGACTATCAGCTTGGAGATCATTGTTGCGGTTACCCTTGACGCTGCATCACAGACAGGAGCGCCTGCGATGGTGTACTCAACGACGAACCTGGGTGCACGAATGGCAAAACGTCATTTTTTCAGCTGAATCCAGGTTCTGTTTACAGCATCATGATGGTCGCATCCGTGTTTGGCGTCATCGCGGTGAACGCACACTGGATGCGTCTATTCGTCATCGCCATACTGGCGTATCACTCGGCGTGATGGTAAGGGGTGCCATTGGTTGCACGTTTCGGTCACCTCTTGTTCGCTTAGCGGCACTTTGAACAGTGGACGATTACCTCTCAGAAGTGTTACGACTCGTGGCTCTACCCTTCATTCGATCCCTGCGAAACCCTACATTTCAGCAGGATAATGCATGACTGCGTGTTGCAGGTCCTGTACGGGCCTTTCTGGATACAGAAAATGTTCGACTGCTGCCCTGGCCAGCACATTCTTCAGATCCCTCACCAACTGAAAACGTCTGGTCAATGGTGGCCGAGCCACTGGCTCGTCACAACACGCCAGTCGCTACTCTTGATGAACTGTGGTATCGTGTAAAAGCTGCATGAGCAGCTGTACCTGCACACGCCATCCAAGCTCTGTTTCCCAGGCGTATCAAGGTCGTTATTACTGCCAGAGGTGGTTGTTCTGGGTTCTGATTTCTCAGGATCTATGCACCCAAACTGCGTGAAAATGTAACCACATGTCAGTTCTAGTATAATATATTTGTCCAATGACTACCCGTTTCTCATCTGCATTTCTTCTTGGTGTAGCAATTTTAATGGCCAGTAGTGTACATGTAAATATATATCTACATTTATAATGTGCGAACCACTGTGAAGTGCAGGGCAGAGGGTATGTTCCACTCTAACGAAAGTATAAACAAACAAAAATGTTTGTTTAAACGCCTCTGTGAATACTGTAATTGATCAAATCTTACCAATATCCATAAGAGAGCGGAATGTAGGGGAATGTAGTACATTCCTAGAGACATCATTGAAAATCGGTTCCTGAAACATTATCAGTAGACTTTCTGGGGGTGGTTTACGGCTATCGTCAAGAGTCTGTCAGTTCAGTTTTTTCAACATATCTGTGTCTCTCTCCCTCGGGTCAAACAGACCTACGACAATTGATTCTGACATTCTGTGTAGTCATTCAACATCCGCTGTTAATTATACTACATATGGATCCCATACATCTCAACAATATTCTAGAACGCGTCAGACGAGGCATTTGTAAGCGGCATCCTTCGCAGGCTGCCTTTCCCTAGTTTTCTACTAATAAACCAAAGCCTGGTACCCCCGACTGAGGCTATGTGATCGTTCCACTTTACGCCCCTACTCAGTGTTGCACCCAAGAACTTGTATGTATTTGCAGGATTCAACTGTGACTCACTAATATTATATCTATAGGACTCTAAAGATTTTTCGTTTTGTGTAGTCCACAGTTTTACGTATTTGAACATTCTAAGGAAGTTCCCAATCATTACAACACTCATCATCAATTTTCGATGTCGGACAGAATATTTGTACAGCTTCATTCAAACTGTACTTCGTTGTAGGTAACTGTATCATCCATGAAAAGTCTGAGTTTACTATTAATATCGACCGCACGTTCATTAATACGCAAAATGAACATCATGGGACCCAGCACACTTCAGTGGCGTGCACCTGAATTTACTTCTGCAACCTGTCTATGACTCACCATCCAAGATAATATGCTGCGTCTACCCTATCAAGAAGTCCTGAGTCCGATCACATATCTCGTCTGATACCCCACGTGATCGTACTTTTGATAATAAGCGTAGGTGTGGTAGTGAGTCGGATGCTTTTCGTAAAACGAGAAATACTGCATCTTCTTGACTGCCTTGATCCATGGCTTTCAGGACATGATGCTATAAAAGTGCGAGTCTCGTTTCAAATTATGTATGTTTACGAAATCCAAAGTGGTTGGCATGGAGAATATCATCCTGCTCGAGATACCTAACTATGTTTGCGCTCAGAATATCTTCTAAGATTCCACAACAAATCGAGTTCTGTGGATCACTTTTGCTTCTCTTCTTGCAGACAGGTGTGACCCGTGCTTTCATGCAGTTACTGGGTACAGTTTTTTGTTTGAAAAATCCACGAAAGATAATAGTCAACAGAGGGGCTAACTCAATCATGAATTGGCGACGTTACTTTGGATCTTATGCTATTACTTCTGGGTTTTCCGTAGATATGGTTACGTGGATTGGATGAAGAGCTGCCTAATCTATAAAAACCTTACATGAACCAGACACAAAGTCTATAGTGCACACTTGACCTATTTAGGGGGCCCCCAGAACTGTCAACCCCGTCGCACAAACCTAGGAAGTTACAGCTTAGCTTGTCACAGGACACTTGGAGTCTCTGGTTCAGGCTTTCCACTCGACTTGGTACCAGAGGCCCACGATCTCTTCAGCGCACAATACTGCTGATTATGAGCTTCGTTGAAATTCCATGAGCAAGGCTGTATTCTCAAACATCTCTGCTAATCGCTTGAATGATCCAAGTATGACTTCAGAACCTAGAATGTAGGTATTCTTTGTTGCAGTATACGGTACAATCAGTAGTCGGTTGCATCTAGTTCCCACAATGGCTACCAGAACAGTGTTTTCAGTGTGCTGAATGAGGCATAGAAGCATACTCATTGAGTGTGCCTGGTGACCTTTCTCATCCCTGCCTTCCATTTCTCTAAGAGGTACCATTATTTGCCGTACATTTGAACTGCCAACGATTAATGGATCCTTCCGTTTTGCATTTGCCTCCTCTTGACACAAGGAACTGCAGGTTTCCCAAATCAGATATGGTGAGTCCCATTGACTCAGTTTCAGTTTCAGCGAAAGAAACTTGGAACTTGATTGTCAGAGGGATGGGTACAACACTGTGAGTCCTCCTGTTCCCTGTCTGCCCTGTACAGGGTGGCAGAATACACCATTAAAACGCCACTCACACTCAAGTGGAAGGGTTGCGACGGGGGTTTGTATTTCCTACAAGAGAGACAGTGTTGACAGCAGAGGATAGTACTTTAGTTATCTTTTGTGCCTCTGGTACACAACACTTGATAGCCCACCTAACACACCTATTCTCAGCAGCTTCCAATCACTTGACGGTAGTCAAGGCGTTATCCAGTTGCTTACGGTTAGCAAACAACTCATCCCCTGCCTGAGAACAGCAGATACAGTGGGTCACTAATGTGCCCGCCGCAGTTTATTACGGCACAGTAAACAATTTATCCGTGGTGCAGTATTCTGCAGACATAACAGATGTAACAAATAAGTCATTGCCACCACGGAATTTACGTCGTATATAAAATAGGTAAGAGTCGCTCCTCTGCTACAACGAACTAATGCAAAAGGCATCGAAAACTACCTCCTCATTTCCCTGCTGTTGTCATTCTAAAAATTAATCCAGCAAGTTGTAAAATACACATTAATGTGTTACTTGAATAAATACAACCTTCTATGCGAATCGTAATTTACCTTCCAGAGTGGCAGAAGTGCAGAATCAGCAATAGTGGAATTCAGAAAACAGATACTTGATGCTCTTTACAAGAAAGAGTGCGGTGCAGATCGATTCTTAGATCACTCTAAGGTTTTTGATGCTATAAAGTAAATATTTTAGGATTAAGCGCTGTAGATGATGACTGGTCTCGACCATACGTAGCATATAGAGTACAATGGGTGCTGGTAATGCAAGGAATAACTGGTATAAGCTGCCAAAAGAAATCTTTTAGAAGAACTCAAGTAATTGATTTAAAACGTCTAGTAACATGCTTATCCATTTCCTACTGCTGTCCCCCCACCCCCCCAAAAAAAGGTCCATCTCAGGACAATGGTTTTGGAAAAGTAGACGTTACAGCTGCGCTTATAGAGTGAGTCACCAATACGTGGACCACAACGGCCTGCGTGGCTGAGTCACTGTAATATGCCGATCGTCGGCAGTCGTCGAGTCACCTGTGCAGACCTCACTGCAACTCCGTTGAACGTCAGAATAGGAGGGAGATTTACTATCACCGAACTACGCGATATTCATTTAATTTATCGCGAGGGAAAGGATGCTGCGAGGGCTACTGTAAGAATTTATCGAGAACGCTTCCCACGACGAAGACTTCCCGCGCGATCGACATTTGTCACTGTTCACCAAAGGTCTGTATCATCATAATTCTCGACTCTTACTCGATTATTTTGCGATTTATTCGTTATAAGGTACAGTAGTTATTTTTACCTTTAATTCTGTATGCGAAACGTATTGTCTGTTCTTTTATACTTTCGTTTTATTATTAAGTAAATCATGACAGAATACAGCTTAAGAGTGCGTAATTAATTTGCGTAGATTGAGAGAAACTGACTCTGTACCACCCCGCGCGGAAGGCAGAGGCGCACGACTCGAAGAACGTACATTGGAAGCTGAGGAACAAATTCTGGACCGAATCCACGAAGACCCTACTCGGAGTACTAGAAGCATCGACCACCAAGTGGGTGTATCGCACACTGTCGTTTATCGTACCTTGAAAGAGGAGCATCTGCAGCCTCATCACATTCAACACGTACAGGCGCTGAAAGAGCAAGACTTCCCACCACGACGAGAATTCTCTGAGTGGTTTTGTTAAACAGTGCGCAGCATGATTTTATAAACAAAATACTCGTCACAAATAAAACGTGTTTCACTTACGATGTAATAACCGATGTCCATAACATGCACACGTGGAGTGTACACAATGGCAGCCAACTAGCAACACATTTTCGACGCCGCTTTCCCCTAAATATATGGACAGACATAATCAATGATTACAGTACTGGGCCTTACGTTTTACCTGCACGACTGGCTGGTAACAATTACCGAACTTTTCTAGAGGAAACTTTATTAGAAAGCATTCAGTTAGCCGTACGTCATAACATGTGGTTCCTCCACGATAGTGCTCCACAACACATTGGTCGTTGCGAGGACGTTGGGCAGAACGTTTTGGTCCATGTCGATGGCCAGTACGCAGTCCTGATTTAAATGCGCTGGATTTTTACTTTTTGCATACGAAGGAACTTATCTGTCCTCAGCAAGTAAATAATGGACGAACGTCTGCCGAGGATTTTTCAATGCTGCCAGTACCATAAAGGCAAATGTGACTGTGTGTGAATGAGTGCGACGAAACTATCTTCACCGTAATTAAGCATGTGTAGAATCGAATGGTGGGCATCCTGAACACTTACTGTCGTATTGGTGTAACAGGTACTGTTGAAGAAATATAATCTGAATTTAATTTTCGTTATGGTATTGTTGTAAAAAGAGATACAATTCATTGTAATTAACGAACAACAAATTAAGAGGTAATTGGTTTTGTACTAAGGGTTGATGTTAGATTTTGTTTACTACCACGACCTTAGTTATCGTAATGGTTTGAAAGATCAAATCAACAAAATAGGAACAGTGATTTTAAACTACAGAAACGGCCCGTAAGAATACTCAGCAAAATAGTAATTGCGCTAATTATAAAGATCTGTTCAATACGTTCGGGTTCTTACCTGCATCATGTGAGAACATTTGCCAATCAGTTATGTACATGATAACAATGCTTGTGAAGCTCATACTATGGAATAAGATGTAGTCTGAACTTACATTTACCAATTTACGATGATAGAATAAACTTAAACCTGGAAACAGAACATTCTGCTAAGGAATAAAATCATAGAACAAATTTTCTAAAGAGATTATAAAAGATTATTTTAAAAACTTATTTTAAAATAAGGAATTCTAAAGTCCCTACACTAAAGAGCCAAATAAACATGCACACCTGCTTAATATCTTGTAGGGTCCCCGCGAGCACGCAGAAATATCATATGTCGTGACATGGACTCGACTAATGTCTGAATTAGTGCTGGAGGGAATTGACACCATGAATCTTGCAGGACTGTCCATAACTCCTTAAGAGTACGAGGGGGTGGAGATCTTTCCTGAACGGCACGTTGCAAGGCATCCCAGTTATGCTCAATAATGTTCATGTTTGTGGAGTTTGGTGGCCAGCACAAGTGTTTAAACTCAGAAAAGTGTTCCTGGAGACACTCTGTAGCAATTCTGGACATTTGCAGTGTCGCATTGTCTTGCTGGAATTGCCCAAGTACGTCGGAAGGCATAATGGACATGAATGGATGCAGGTGATCAGACAGGATGCTTATATACGTGTCACCCGTCAGAGAAATAGCTAGACGTATCAGGGGTCCCATATCACTTCAACCGCACACGTCCCACACCATTAAAGAACTTGAATATTTCCCTGCTGATATGCAAGGTTCAGGGGCTCATGAGGTTGTCTCCATACCAGTACACGTCCATCCGATCGATACAATTTGAGACGAGACTCGTCGGACCAGGCAACATGTTTCAGTCATCAACAGTACAATGGCGTATTGACGGGCCCAGGCGCGGCATAAAGCTTTATGTCATCCGGTCCTGAAGGGTAAACAAGTGGGCCTTTGGGTCCGAAAGCCCGTATCGAAGATGTTTCGTTGAATACTTGGCACGCTGACACTTCTTGATGGCCCAGCATTGAAATCTGCAGCAATTTGCGAAAGGGTTGCACGATTGTCTTCAGTCGTCGTTTGTCTCGTTCTTGCAGGATCTTTTTCCGGCCGCAGCGATGTCGCTGATTTGATGTTTTATAGGATTCCTGATATTCACAGTACACTAGTGAAATGGTCGTACGGGAAGATCCGCACATCACCGCTGCCTCGGAGAAGCTGTTCCCATCGCTCGTGCGCCGACTATAACACCATGTTCAAACTCACTTAAATCTTGATAACCTACCATTGTAGCAGCAGTAATCGATTTCACAGTTGGGCTAGAAACTCATTGTCTTATATGGGCGTTGCCGATCGCAGCGCCGTCTTCTGCCTGTTAACACATCTCTGTATTTGAATACACATGCCCATACCAGTTTGTTTCAGTGAATTAAACAATGCATTGTCTATAGTAAAACATTACCTAGATAACACAGAGCATGGTTTGGTGAAAGATGTAACAGAAGTAATTAATAATAAAACACCTCTGGCATTTCATACAACAGTTTCGCAACTATGTTTTCTTTTTTTTTTTGTTTTTCTGGAAAGTGTTACTACAAAGCTTTGAAATTAGTAATACTAATACATTGTATCTTCATAAGCCCATTTGTCATGCAGGGATTCTGGAAACTGTAGTTGCCACAGTTCTTATTTCAGCTGATGGAATGAGCGGGGGTACATTGTGCAAATGAGGTATGTGATGCATGCAGCGATCAGCATTGAGAAATGAATGAACAGCCTAGCATTAGCTTCTCACATTAATATTTTCCTTCTTTGGGTATTGAATTGGTAATGTAACACATTTTTTTACCAGCCAATCTCAATGCGAAATTTATTGTGGAACGTTGTGGAATACTACTGCTTCAATCCCTATAGTTTCATAAAGTTCCAATAGGTGGCTACACTATACGTGGCATTCAAAATAGCGACTGTAACAGAGGTACGTTCCAAGCAGAGTCGTTATTGAATTCCTTCTGGCGAAAACCAGAGAATTACAGATGTTCAAAAGTGCTTGTAGAATATCTACAGGAACATGGCAGCAGTGATCAAAAGTAAGGCGGGTCACTAGGCGAAGTGCCTGTCATCTTTACATCGAGATCGCTCTGACCTCGGCCGCGTACTGTCTGGCCGCACATAGTTGAGGCTCCTGCAATGTTGGAACGTGTGGACACTCATTCGAGGTGATCGACAAATCGCAATCAAACATCTCCATGAGAACGCAAGGCATCGCAAGTCTGCGCACGCAAGAGGAATTCACGAAACTTTATTGGGCTGTTCGTCCTCATCCACCCTACAGCCCTCATATCACACCTTCTGACTGACAGAATATTTGGCCCAATGAAAGATGCAATCCGCCTGAAGCAGTACATGGATGATGGGGAGGTTACTGATGCAGCAAGACATTGGCTCCGCGTGGTGCCATACAGGTCCTCCCAGTAAGGTGGCGTAAGGCCGTCACATTGAGCGGAGATTATGTTGAGAAACAGAGCTGTTTGAAGCCACAAGTATGGGAATAATATGGTGTATTGTAACATTGAACAACACCAACTTGCTTTCAATAATAAAGATGTTGCATTACTTATTGTACACACTTCATAAATTACTTATTTGCGCGCTAGGTATAAACCGAATGAAGTTGTGCTGTTTTATACAGACTAGCCATGTATTTGGGAGTGTGAAAGCTCCAGTCTCCGCCTGGCCATCTTGATTTAAATATTCTGTAGCTTCCCCAAATTAAGTCAGGGAAATACAATAAGTCCACAGCCGTCTACATGCCCCATCCTTATCAGAATAGATCTCTATGCAAGTATAAGCAGCTTAATGACTGATTCAAACTCTGAACCAGAATGGGAGGCGAACCTGGGACCTTTGCCAATCGCGGGAAATTGCTCCACTAACTGAGCTATCCATGTATGAGTTCCTAGCAAACTTGACAGCCCTACCTCCGTCAGTACATCATCTCCTAGCTTCCAAACTTCACAGAGGTTCTCCTGCATTCCTTGTAGGAGTACCTCTGCTGCAAGAAAAGCGATTTCAGAGAAATGGCTTAGACATAACCTAGATGATTGTTCCAAGAATGAATTTCACTATGCTGAGTAATGTGCGCAAAAATGAAACTTCCTGGGAAATGAAAGCTGGTCCTGGATTGGAAAAAACAAAAGGATACAGATTCGAGTCCTGTTCTGGCACAGAGCTTTAATCTGTCAATAGGTTTCAAATCAGTGCACACTCAGTTGCAGAGTGAATACTCATTTGAAATGTTAGTAAGCATATGGCTGTATATCATTTTCTTTTTCTCTTAAACTGTAACACTACGACACAAATAGTATTCTTGTAAAAGTGATCTACTACTGCTGCTGCTACTACTACTATTAGTGATAATGATAATAATAATAATTCTTCGTTACCGAAGACCTTGGCTATCTCTATGAGTTTACAACAACACATATGGTGGAAATGACTTGGTGGCCGCTCCAACTCGCTAGCTGAGTGGTGTTAGCCGGGTTGGAGAGCTGGATGCCGCTGCCTACCTCTTCCGCCTGGGCCGGCCTGACCGCCGCGCAGCCATCAATCCGGCTTATCGCTGGCAGCTCGGCGCGCAGCGGGTAGCGTGTCTGCAGGCGCTGGGCTAGCAGGAGCAGGCACGCCACGGTATGATCACGGATGACGTCGGCTTGGCTTAACGAGGTGGACCTTAACCTCCGTAGTGTGAGTCTAAGGACAGGTCAGGCGTGTAATGTCACTATACCTGCGGTATGACTGGTGATAACTCACCACAAAAATAAATGAAGAAGATAAAGGCTTATAATTTACCCGAAAGACCGACATACACAGATTGGAGAACAGTGTACGATTAATAGCAATCCTTAACGTGAAAAGCATATTGCCGCAGCCTAGTAGTTTTTCTAGAGTTATGAAGCACTTACGGTCGTCGGCTAATGACGCTATTATGAACAATATTGATCTCCTGCTAGTATTTTATGTTTAATTTTTAAAAATCCTGGAAGGTATAACAATCTTTTTTTGTGGAATGTGCGACGCTAGCTAGAACGTACACATGAAGCTGTTCTGATCTATGTTTTCTGCATGTTTTGTTAAGTCGCTAACAGAGAATCCTAAGATGACTCTTTCTATAACAGACCAGGTCCGGCCTCCATAGTCTATTTATGTTACTGTAAGTGAGTAGTTAATATGTAACGACTTAGATTTCGACAGCTCAGAAACCTATATGGTTCTTCATTTCGATACACAATACTACTTCTTTACGAAGTAGTAACATATACACATTTAACGTACAGTGCAAGAAAGTTTTATAGTTCCCTCAGGCTCTTTGCTTGCTACGCTCAAGCAACGCTCAGTGTAGTGTGCTGATTATCTATTGTATAAATAATTTTATCTTATTATAAATTCTGATATGGGTAGGCAGTTTCTGAAGCAGCGATGGACAGTTCCTATGTGTGTTTGGTTTTCTCCAACTTCTCTAGAGTTTGTTTCTATGCAGAAAAAGACAGTGATGGCTTATTAATAAAGCTGTGACGAAATTATGTAGACCATAAGCTACAGAATTAAGAAATTACTAGATGATATGATGCTCAGTGCTGTAAAGCAGTAATCTTCTAGATACCCTCTAAAAGTGAGCGTGTACCAAGATTTATGTGCAGATATCTCATATTCCAAACTTGTGAGAAGATATCATTTCTTACACTAAATACTCCTAAAGGCTAAGAAAAAATTAACAGTAAATACCAAGCTAAGTTACATTTATAGCGTGGATATAGTCCAGTGAGTCTCTATTACTGCATTCTTTCCCTACATTATTCTATTGTATTTATATTTCTCTGCCAGTAGGTTCAAAACAAATATCATACTTGAGCTGTAATTTGCACGGAAATTTTATTCTTCGAGAGCATCATCGAAATGAAAAATCTCAAATGTTGAGTACCTTATGGATGAAATCAGCAGTTTGTTCCTTTTAGCTGTCGAAATTACAAGCACATATTCTTCGATTTCTGAGCTTCCTTATAAGTTCGGTCAATGTGAAAAAAAGATTGCAATATACTTTCTATGAATGAATGTTCATGGACGCCAAGAATAATTCAGATCGCTTCACGAAAGTTATAGTTAATCGTACTAGACGATTATAAATTTTGTAATGAAAAATTAGCTTACATTACACGAATTATCTGAAAAGTAATTCTGGCTGTGTTTCGACTGTGGACTCAGTTACACTGTCCTTTCGTCATCACTTCATCTTGTTCCTCTTCCCAACCAATTAAGTTTTATTGTAAATTACTAACTCGTAATTCTTATTTTTGTACAAACGTAATATTAATCGTTTTACGTGACTTAGCAGCTTACAACGAAAATGTTTCACTAACAAGTAACAGTGAACTATAACTGATCATCCAAAGAATTGTCTCATTTGCCAATAATATCATGGAATTACTTTGTTGAACAAATAGCAATCGTTATCACAGTATAACAACTGGTAGACACAGTCTACTTGGCGTGGGTGGAAATTTGCTTAGGAGTGTAGCTGAACAGTATCTGTCAACGAAGTGACGCTTAGTAACCCGCTAGCTACATCTACATCTACTTGGATACTCTGCAAATCACATTCAAGTGCCTGGCAGAGGGTTCATCGAACCACCTTCACAATTCTCACTTATCCCAGTCGCGTATAGCGCGCGGAAAGAATGAACACCTATATCTTTCCATACGAGCTCTGATTTCCCTTATTTTATGGTGATCGTCCCTCCCTATGTAGGTCGGTGTCAACAAAATATTTTCGCATTTTGAGGAAAAAGTTGGTGATTGGAATTTCATGGGCAGAGTCCGTCGCAACGAAAACCGCCTTTCTTTTAATGATTTCCAACCCAAATCCTGTATCATTTCAGTGACACCCTTTCCCATATTTCGCGATAATACAAAACGTGCTGCCTTTCTTTGAACTTTTTCGCTCTACTCCGTCAGTCCTATCTGGTAAAGATCCCACACCACGCAGTAGTATTCTAAAAGAGGACGGTCAAGCGTAGTGTAGGCAGTATCCTTAGTAGGTCTGTTACATTTTCTAATTGTCCTTCCAATAAAACGCAGTCTTTGGTTGGCCTTCCCCACAGCATTTTCTGTGTGTTCCTGCGAATTTAAGTTGTTTGTAATTGTAATACCTACGTATTTAGTTGAATTTACGGCTTTTAGATTAGACTCATTTATCGTGTAACCGAAGTTTAATGAGTTCCTTTTAGCACTCATGTGGATGACCTCACACTTTCCGTTATTTAGGGTCAACTGCCACTTTTCTCAGCATTCAGATATCTTTTGTAAATCGTTTTGCAGTTTGTTTTGAGTTTCTGATGACTTTATTACTCGATAACGACAGCGTCATCTGCAAACAACCGAAGACGGCTGCTCAGATTGTTTCCAAAATCGTTTATATTGACAAGGAACAGCAAAGGGCCTATAACACTACATTGGGGAACGCCAGAAATCACTTCTCTTTTACTCGATGACTTTCCGTTAATTACTACGAACTGTAAGCTCTGTGACAGGAAATCACAAATCCAGCCACATAACTGAGACGATATTCCATAAGCACGCACTTTCACTACGAGCCGCTTGTGTGGTGCAGTGTCAAAACCCTTCCGGAAATCCAGAAATACGAAATCGATCTGAAATTGCTTGACAATAGCATTCAACACTTCATGTGAATAAAGAGCTAGTTGTGTTTCACAAGAACGGTGTTTTCTAATCCTATGTTGACTGTGTGTGCATAGACCGTTTTCTTCGAGGTAATGTTCGAACACAATATAAGTTCCAGAATCATGCTGCATATCGGCGTTAATGATATGGGCCTGTAATTAAGTGAAATACTCCTACTACATTTGTGGAATATTGGTGTGACGTATGTTACTTTCCAGTCCTTGGGTACGGATCTTTCTTCGAGCGAACGGTTGTATATGATTGCCAAGTATGGCGCTAATGCGTCAGCATACTCTGAAAGAAACCTAATTGATATGCAGTCTGGACGAGAAGAGTTGATTTTGTTAACTGATTTAAGTTGCTTCACTACACGGAGGTTATTTACTTCTACGTTACTCATGTTGGCAGCTATTCTTGATTCGAATTCTGGAATATTTACTTCGTATTCTTTTGTGAAGGCATTTCGGAAGGTTTTGTTTAGTAACTCTGCTTTGGTAGCACTGTCTTCGATAGTATCTCCATTGCTATCGCTCAGAGATGGCATTGATTGTTTCTTGCCGCTAAAATGCTTCACATACGACCAGAATCTCCTTGGATTTTCTGCCAGGTTTCGAGTCAAAGTGTCGTTGTGGAAACTGTTATAAACATCTCGCATTGAAGTCCGCCCTAAATTTCGAGCTTCTGTAAAAGACAAGCAATCTTGAGGATTCTGCGTCTGTTTAAATTTGGCGTGTTTGTTTCGTTGTTTCTGCAACAGTGTTCTAACCCGTTTTGTGTACCAAGGAGGATCAGCTCCGTCGTTTGTTAATTTATTTGGTGTAAATCTCTCATTTGCTGCCGATACTATTTCTTTGAATTTAAGCCACATCTGGTCTACACTTATATTATTAATTTGGAATGAGCGGAGATTGTCGCTCAGGAAAGCGTCAAGTGAATTTTTATCTGCATTTTTGAATAGGTATATTTTTCGCTTATTTTTCGAGGATTTGTGGTAGTCCCTACCTCCTGCTCAGCCATTATTTTCGACGTCGCCTCACGGATCCTGGAAACAGATCTTTATGGTATCGACTTGGCTCTCATAGTATATTTATCTCTTATGTCCTACCGGTCGGTATTAAAATACCGATGACATCAGTAGCGGCAGCAGCAGCAATTCTTATTAGCTGGTATGATCTGCTGACGTCTAGTTTCTGTTTCTGCAGGGCTGTCTCTCCATTTTCCGTTCTGAAAATCACGCGACCGTCTTCATTGGCATACGTACTGATGTACTGCCACTGAAAAGCAAAAAAACATTCAGAACAATGGTAGAAGAGAGGTTCACATCACAACCACTAGGGAAGACATTTTTCTACTCCTCTAAACTGAGAAAAGCTTTGGAGGACTCGTTACATTTTTCTTAGTGTATTTTCTGGTCAGTATTAGCCTACTCAATCGATTCTACTGGTCTTCTAATAATTTCTTATTTTCATTCATAAGGGCGATACTGTTTTGCCTCTAAGCAGAGGCTGTGCAATATACTGCAGATTCCGCCCATCACCATGTGGATGTATGGCAGAAAGGCCGTACCCGGCATTTCTTCTTCTGACATGTCACTTTGCCGAGCATTATATTTCGTGGTACTTCTTATACAACTAGTGGAGTACCCATTGGTCCTCAGGACACTTTCTAGGTGTTGCATTTAACGTCCGAGATGCTGCGGCTCATATATTCGTCGTGCACGCGTTCCTAGCATGTAAATGATTCCTCTCTTTTGGTTTGGGTGGTGATCTGACACTGGGAGCAGATATACAGGGCGATAGAGCTGTCCCTATTTACACAGATTGCTAAAACTTCAAAAACCATGCGCCAAATTTTTGTATTCTCTCACTCGCTACGCACGAACTATTAGTTCTACAGAAAAAAAATCAACTGGACAATTTTGTAGGAAACTGTGTAGTAGGATAGTTTTTCACTGAAGGCCACAGTTTTCGAGTTATTCTAAAGAAACGAGTTTTAAGGGCATTTTTGTACATTTTTACTTAAATATTTCTGAAACGTATCCCACTACAAAATTTCTTTTTCGCAGGACTAGTAACCTGCATACAATGAGCGGGAGAATACGAAAGTCTCAGACATGGTTTTTGAAGGCGTTATGGGTTGAATAAAAGCCATATGTAGCGACAGGTGAGTGATCTGGTGAATACATGTGTGTCAGATTTCGACACGCACTGTGCCCCAGGTTTGGACGATTCCTTTTAAGGAGCATATCAAGAAAGGGTAGCTCTTGACCATTTCTTAACTCCATAGTGAACTTTATGTTGGCATGGAACTGTACAGATGTTGTAGGAAGTCACTGAATTGTTCCTCACTAGGGCTCCTCACAACGATGATGACTTCAAAATACCTGTGCTCACCTCAGTTTTACAGGGTGCCAAATATAGCGCCTGTCTTTCGAAATGCCGCATTAAGAAACTGGTCACCACTGGACTATATGGACTACATCACCAAGCCTTTTATGCGCGTATTATGTGGAATTAAGATTTGTACGAACATCTGGACGTCGACGACTTTGGTAGTCCACTTAGTTCATTCATTTAAGACACCTGCTGTTCATAAAGGTAATGCCCTCAAGTTCGCAATCAGTGCTGCTCGGTTCAGCCTCCGATTGGTATACACATAAGTTTGCAGATATTTATTGATTAAGCTTTGGCCGCCATGCACCTCACGTTGGGGTAGACTGAACAAAGGCACAGGGATACTATGCTGATATGTTACTTCAGCGACGGCAGCCACACCGCAATACCTGAGATTGGCTGTAATACTCTGAGCTTTTACATTACATATTACACGCTTTTTCACTGTTCTGAAGATATTAAAGAAAGTGACTAGGGTACCAAACCAAATAAATCATAATTACAGTTTTATTATGTATCGCTCCACCTGAGGCTCGTCTCTCTCATACCCAAATACCCGTGGAACATGCTTGAAGAACCTCCGAAACTTTGTCAATGGATTTCTTGTTTATCCTTTAGTGCAGTGAAGTAAGTGGAGAAAACACGAGATCTCTGGAACAAACGAGTTTCTGTGGTGACGGAGCGGAAGCGAGACTCCAAGTAATTGGCTTGAAATTGATGAGCTTAGTTGGGGTCGAAGGATGCAACATCTGCTTAACAAAATTGTAGAGCTTACTGAGACACGTTTGCTGGCATATACCCAATAGCAAAGACGTTCCGAAGCGTTGTTCGATGTCGTTTCCCAATATGAGCAATCGAAGCTATTCAGAGGTGGACTGCTAGATATGTTACCAGTAAGTTCGATCAACACTTTGTCGTTATGAGATGCTTCGTGAACTCAAGTGTGATTCCCTGGAGGGGAGGCGACACTATTTTCGCAGAAAACTGCCAGCAAAGTTTAGAGACATGGAATAAGAAGCTGCTTGCAGAGCAATTCTACGGCAGCAAAGGTACATTTCGCTTAAGGACCACAGAGACAAGATACGAAAAGTTAGGGCTCGTACCGAGTCATATTCGTTTTACAACGCTCTATTTACAAATGGAACAGGTAAGTCGTTCACGAAACTGAACTTCAAAGTCGTTTTCCTGTACGAGTGTGCCATTTCGTTCTAGACTCAAAACACCGCAAACGCGAAGCTGCTCCGGCGTAAAAAAAAGCAGGGGCGCGCACCGCTGCGCTCCCGGAGGGCGACACTTACTGAATGGTAAATAATTTTACTATGCACAATAAACCATATGGTCGTAATGGCTTTGAACAGTAGCCATTATCGAGACAGAAATCGAGTATTAAATTTGATGTGTTGGCAGAAGAGCCAACATCGTGTTGCTAGAGGAGGCCGAAATGCACGCTTTTAAGCTCACGCAGATTGGCGTGAGGTCTGGAACATTACAAGGAAATGACAACTTAGAAAAACGGACGCAGTTGCTGTAATACTTAACTTTAATCCAGAAGTGGTGTACATCGGTCTGACGGTACAGGCATCACAAGTTATATATCTATTGATAATGGCGCCTTGCTAGGTCGTAGCAAATGACGTAGCTGAAGGCTATGCTATCTATCGTCTCGGCAAGTGAGAGCGTATTTGTCAGTGAACCTTTCCTAGCAAAGTCGGCTGTACAACTGGGGCGAGTGCTAGTACGTCTCTCTAAACCTGCCGTGTGGTGGCGCTCGGTCTGCAATCACTGACAGTGGCGACACGCGGGTCCGACGTATACTATCGGACCGCGGCCGATTTAAAAGCTACCACCTAGCAAGTGTGGTGTCTGGCGGTGACACCAAAAAATTGCTAATACGCTTCTCGGAAACTTCCTGGTAGATTAAGACTGTGAGCCGGACCGAGACTCGATTTCGGGACCAACGCTTTTCGGGGGCAAGTACTCTACTAACATTTTTTTAATCGATTAAACAGTATTCCGGACCGAGACTCGAATTCGGAACATTTGCCTTTCGCAAGCAAGTGATCTACCAATTTGTTTTTAACTGCCCTACCAATGTTTTTTTCTCCACAATATCAAAATTTTGACATATATTTGCTAATTAGAAATTAATTGAGTAAGGAAATGAAGGAAACTGAAAATGCCCAAATGAAAGACAGGAAGACATTGCGGATAGTACAGATACAAAAGAAACATGCTCCTGTAGCAATGAAATGAAATTCGTGTCGGGGGCGACACCTCCTCACGACCCGAAGTTCGATAGAGCAAGAGAGCCATCTATCGACTCGTTCTCCAGACGTTGGTTTAAGACTGGGTCGTCTTCTCGAAATTAACTAGGGTCCGTAAGTGTGATCGATGTCTATCTCGGCTTCTCCGTCTATCTCATCTCTCACCTGTCACACCCCATCTGGCCGGCGGGTCGGTAAACGTCCGGCTCTGATAATTAGCGAAGTCTTGCCTGTATTTCTTATGCTGTTGCAGCTTCGCGTGTCCATCCATTTTGGCCTTTTCCGATTCGTTGTAGACGTAGCCCACAACCATTCCCCGTACCCATGTCACTGCATTTGTTTCATGGGCCGGAAAATAAGATTCTTGGGGGAAAAGGAGTGTGTCCGATGAAACTGTGTGAGGGGCGGTGCGTAACAGGAACGCTAATATCTGTTGTGCCAAGTGCCACACCGGAGCCGCCCCACTACATGCTAAACAACGTTCATTAAAATCCACTGTTGCACAACTTAAACATAATGGAGTGTCTGCCAAATGAGTCGCATGCCGCCGTTGGTCCGTTGCGAACTTCCTATTTACCATCACATACCATGTTAAGCGTACCGACGTTGGGAGGTAAACGGTCCGTATAATACGCCATATCCGTCGCCGTATCCGTCGCCAGTTCTTGTCTGGGTACTTCTTTTCCATGGTATTCCTGGGACACCGGCGCAGTAATGTTTGGTACACATCTCGCGTCGTCGGTAGTCGTGTTGTTGCGAAGGCGTCTCTGACATAGCTAAGCTCTAAAAGAAAGACTTGAAATGTGACATCTTCGGTGAAATATGGCCCACATTGACTGGGGGCACTACTGAACTGGGCCCCAGTGCATAGGCCAACGCACCCGAGATACTACGAAATTGGCCGCGCCACTGTCGAAAACCGTACTGACGAATAACGTCCGTGCCTTTTCATACACGTTCGCCAGACCAAGTCCAACCTCTCCAGGTGGTACCGTAAGCGTTGTATATTGGATCTTAAACTGGTGTCCCACACTCACATAAGTTCCGAAAGTTGCTTGTATCCGCGTTTCCATTGTACACGTTAAAGGCAGGGCGTGCGCTACGTAGGTGAGTGACGCTGAATCATATCCAACGCTCTTAATTTTTGTAACAGCACCATTGTCCGCACGAACTTCAATATGCGTCGGTAGTTATCCGCTGCTGTCCGCTGCACATCTGAGTGAAACGTGACTCCTAAACATTTTATGGTGTTAACTAACATGAGCGGGCCTTCCTCCCCTGGTTATAATCCTCGACTGACATTCATGCAGCGTGACTTTTGTAGATTAAGCACGCTTCCCGCCGCCATCCCGTATTGCTGTATCCATGCCAACGCCGTACGTACTTCGTCGCCTGTCTGTGCCAGTAACATCACATCGTCAGCATAAGCGCGGCAATGAAAGGTCAGCTATGGCAACGGCACTCCATCCAGCCGTCTTCGGAGACCATATAGGCAGGGATCCAACGCCATCGCATACAAAAATATCGAAAGGGGGCAACCTTAACGAACTGACCGTGAAATAACAATGTAGTTAGTGCCCCGTCCACTCACAGAGACATGATCGCACGCCCTGTAACAGTCGCATGATCACTAGAATGAAGGCCTGTGGGATTCCCAAACTGCCCATCACGGCGTGCAGGCAGATATGATCCACCCTGTCGAACGCATGATCGAAGTCAATAGAGACTAGTGCCCATCGCAGTCGGCACGCCGCTGCTAATGCTGCGATGTCTCGGTAATCACAAAGCTCCGCATGGACATTACTCTTACCGCCGAGGCATGTTTGATCTGTGAGGAGTCTATCATAAATTGAAGACTCCAGGCGAGCCCCAAGGATGCGCGCGAAAATCTTGTAGTTGCAGTTCAGGAGGGTTAGTGGTCTATAATCTCCTGGCCTTCTGCCACCGCGTGGTTTGGGTATTGAGATGATGATATCCTCTGTGAATTCGACAGGTATCTCAGTCTGCAGTAACAGGAGTTCGTTATACATCTGAAGCCACGTCTGTCCCATGAGGTATGCCAAGGCGCGGTAAAATTCAATTACGAAGCCGTCCTGACCTGGGGACTTGTTCGGAGCTCCCCTGGATATTGCGTCTGTCAGCTCGTCCTCCGTTATCACTGTCATGAAAGTCTCTGCATCCAGTGGTGGTCCTCTATCTGGCATTTCGAAGATGACATCATTTAGTGTCTCGTGGTTCACTTCTACAGGTCCATATAACTGGCGGAAGAAGTCGGTAAACACCTGAGCAATGTCACATTGGGTCATACTTGCTGGACAGTTTCAGACATTATTTCCCTGATCAATGTCCTTCGCCTTCGTTGGCGTTCACGCACTACGTGGTGCATTGAGGGGGTTTCGGCAGCAACTGTGTCTGTCAATCTCGCCCGGACCATCATCCCTTCCATTATTAGTCTCTTCAGCTGTAGTAACTTGGCTTTAATCCTGCGCATGGCCGTGGGCCTATCTTGCGATGGTTGTTGGATCATCAGCTCCCTAAGAGCCGTAAAATAAAAAACTGCCGTCGCGCGGTTCCACTGCGATATGTCCTGCCCGTACCGTGTCAACGTTCTCTGTAAAATTGGTTTTGCGCATTTTATCCTCCACTGGAGAACCGAGGTTTATGCCCGTTGGCGGCGAATACAAGTCTCCCAGACCTTCTCTACCGACCGGCGACGTGCAGCATCATGTAAAAGTGCTCTATTCATTTTCCAGTGACCCTTACTCCGCCATATCTTCTGCCGCCTTAGTGAAATCGTACAGACGTATGCCATATGATCCGTAAAAGCCACTTGCCAGGTTTCGGCATCCAGTATCGTCGTCCATAGAGCGCGCGTCACATACACTCTATCAAGCCTACTCTCCGAATGTCCCGTTGCATACGTGTAACCCGTTCTATCACCATGCTGCCGTTCCCAGGTATCCAGAAGCGCCATTTTGGTACTGTCGTCGTCCGCTGTCCCCTCGGGACTGTGGCTATCATCAGGAGAAGTCAGTCATCGCTTCTTTATTCTCTTCAGCGAATACTGTTTCCGTTGTCGTGCTTCCGTGTCGGCTGTTTTGATGGCGTATCCTCCGTCTTGGGCCTGGTCTATCACGCTCTCGGTGGAAGCACTGGCAGCCACCACGGTTGAGCCTGCAGCGACCTTCAGCTGCATCTCTTGTGTGGAGTCCTGTGTCTGGTGCGGTGGACCCAGCGGTCGGAGTCCCAATCCGTTGGTGTCCGTGTTCTCTATAGAGAAGCTGCTGGCGCCCATCGTAAATATCCCTCACTTCTTCTCTCAGGGCCTCCACAAAGGTCATCGTTAATACAGTCAGCTGTTGTGGCGCCTGAACGTCACCCCGCTGGGTTTGCACTAAACGACGCTGGAGGCATTCCAAACGGACGTGAATTTCTTTCCCGCACCCTGAGCAAGTCCGAAGTTGTCCTTCAGATATTATAATCACTCGACAACCGCCTATATACAAATAAGAGGGGACATGCTTTCTTAGTTCTATACGTATTTGTCTCACCAAATTTAGAACGGAGTATGTGGTAAAACTCACCCATTTTTCGGCCACATGGGATAGAACTGTACCGTATGGTCGAAAGGCGTCGATCACAAATTCAGACGGAACCTCAAACGGAAGCTCGGAGACCCGTATGGTGCGTATCCCCATTCCCACGTGGTCGACTGTAGCCGCAGCAACGTTCCCGTCGGCATGACAGAAACGGTATCCGTTCGGTGATCGTTGGAGCAGTCTTTCACAAGCCGCCTCGTCAATAAACTTGACACAGACGACTCTTGAAACGATCGATAAATTGATTCCAACCATTTAATGTTTGTTGAGGGAGCAAGGACGCATCTACAATAGAAGACTGTAACTCAAGGAGTCTTGGGGGAATCCCGAGATTGCAGTGAAACAGAGAGGTAAATGGGTTTTGAGTCTGGGCAAATTCGAATAGGAAGGCAGAAGCTTGGAAATTGTTTCCGCTAAGCGGGTACGGAGAGGGCGTACGGACCCTGCCAAGATTAGCGGGAGCGACCGATCGGGTTTTACCGGCAGGGCGACTGCAGGCGGCCGCAGGAAAACCGCGGTGGACCGCTGGTAGCTGGACCCTGGAGTACACGTCTGGCTAGCGGCAGACGCAGCGCATGCTTTAATAACACGATTTGAGGCTATCAAGACTAGTACAGTAAATACAAGAGCATCAGTTCCAATCAATGTAGTGCAACACATGGAATAAAAAAATTGCCAACTGCAACCATAATTATATTTACGACTAAGGCATTCATTCCACCACAAATATTTACACTTACTGAAAGGTAAATAATTTTATTATACACAGTAAATCATATGGCCGTGATGTAGCCATTATCAAGACAGAAAACGAATATTACATTGCAAATAGCCTTCTCGGAAACTTCCTGGTACATTGAAACTGCGTGCAGGACAGAGACTCGAACTCCGGACATCTGCTTTTCGGGGGAAAGTGCTCTACCGACTGACCAACTCAAGCCCTACTTACGCCCAGTCCTCACAGATTTAATTCGGCCAGTACCCTTTCCAAACTTCACACAGGCTCTCCTGCGAACCTTGTAGAACTAGCACTCCTGGAAACTCTTCTCGGGTTGGCCGCCAGATCTTATTGTGTAACTCGCAAAATATTTCATCGATGCAAATGCTCTACATCATCACATGGTGGTAGCTGCTGCTGTCACAACTGCAAGGCGCGACTGATGATAATCGCGCGGCGGCGTCGGAATTTATCATGACGGGAGCAGGCAGTACGCGTGCGCAGGAAGACGCTCGTAGTTGGAGGAAAGCGGCGCTCCTGGTGCCCCCTTCTGGGAGCCGCAGAAAGGCCACCCGCGCGTGCTCTGTGGGCAATGACTGTGCTGGTAGACGCTCCTGCAGTCAAAGGCTAAATCAAATCTCAATAGTGCGTTCCGTCGCGTGATGAGTCGGAAGTTCTTGTTTTCCCTGTTCTGAATTAATGGCAGCTGGATTCCATGCGGTGCTCAGCTGAAAACCTGCATCCCTGTTGATAAGATTGTTCGCTGTACGGGTATGTATGGAATCCTTAACAACACAGTCCCAGAAAGATGACGCTGGGTATAAAATTTCAGTCTTTTCGTGAAACATACTATGTCCCGTGTCCAGGCAATGTTCCTCTACTGCAGATTTATCAGGCTGCCCCAGACGTGTATGAGGATGGTGTTCGACGCAATGTTCTTGCACGATTCGGCACATCTGCCCAATATAAGATTTTTTTATATTCTCATGGGACTTTATGACCCAATGTTTTCTGTGTCCAAGGTCGTCTTTGACCGAGCACAATAAAATCCTCAATTTTGATGGTGTCCGAGAAACACACTTGACATCGTTCCTTTTGAGGATTCTCACTATTCTTGAAGACATTCCGCGAAAATAGAGCAAGAACGCTGATGCAGTGGGTGCCTCCGCGTCTTCATTTACATCCCTGCTTCAAATTTGCTTAGAACGGAATGTATGGCGTATCTGCCTATCGAAATAGGTATTCTGTTGGAATATCGATTTTAGGTGTTGTAGCCCACCAGAGAGAACGTCGGAATCTGAGACCACATGTGCTCTATGCCACAAAGATACTACCGGGTTGCGCAGGGTGATGACAACTTGTGGCCTGCAAATATACCCCGTATGAGTTGATTGGCCATAGACGCTATGTCTTAGTGTACGATCAGCTCTTCTTCTGAGTATGTCGTTCAGGATTGGCAAAATGCCGTCCTTTTGAACTTATATTGCGAATTGTATATTAGGATGGAGCCAGTTCAGCTGCCGGCGAAACACAGGTAATGTATCTATTCCACGGGACCACACCACATAAGTATCGTCTACATGCTGCCAGAAGCAGGAAGGTTTGAAACTCGCCGACTGCAGTGCTTTTTCCTCAAAGTCTTCCATAAAATAGTTGTCCGCCATGGCAGACAGAGGACTTCCCATGGCGACACCATCCACTTGTTCATAATACAGGGCACTGAAAAAGAAATACAGTAAGTTGAGGTAAGCACATGCTTGAATAATGTTTACATTGTTGTTGTTACATATTCTGTAATATTAAGTTTGTATGGCTAAGGATGTCGAACCTGAATATTCTCCACAATTACACTGATAAAATGAAGCAGTTCGTAGTTATTACGGAATCGAGTTATTAATACACTCCTGGAAATTGAAATAAGAACACCGTGAATTCATTGTCCCAGGAAGGGGAAACTTTATTGACACATTCCTGGGGTCAGATACATCACATGATCACACTGACAGAACCACAGGCACATAGACACAGGCAACAGAGCATGCACAATGTCGGCACTAGTACAGTGTATATCCACCTTTCGCAGCAATGCAGGCTGCTATTCTCCCATGGAGACGATCGTAGAGATGCTGGATGTAGTCCTGTGGAACGGCTTGCCATGCCATTTCCACCTGGCGCCTCAGTTGGACCAGCGTTCGTGCTGGACGTGCAGACCGCGTGAGACGACGCTTCATCCAGTCCCAAACATGCTCAATGGGGGACAGATCCGGAGATCTTGCTGGCCAGGGTAGTTGACTTACACCTTCTAGAGCACGATGGGTGGCACGGGATACATGCGGACGTGCATTGTCCTGTTGGAACAGCAAGTTCTCTTGCCGGTCTAGGAATGGTAGAACGATGGGTTCGATGACGGTTTGGATGTACCGTGCACTATTCAGTGTCCCCTCGACGATCACCAGTGGTGTACGGCCAGTGTAGGAGATCGCTCCTCACACCATGATGCCGGGTGTTGGCCCTGTGTGCCTCGGTCGTATGCAGTCCTGATTGTGGCGCTCACCTGCACGGCGCCAAACACGCATACGACCATCATTGGCATCAAGGCAGAAGCGACTCTCATCGCTGAAGACGACACGTCTCCATTCGTCCCTCCATTCACGCCTGTCGCGACACCACTGGAGGCGGGCTGCACGATGTTGGGGCGTGAGCGGAAGACGGCCTAACGGTGTGCGGGACCGTAGCCCAGCTTCATGGAGACGGTTGCGAATGGTCCTCGCCGATACCCCAGGAGCAACAGTGTCCCTAATTTGCTGGGAAGTGGCGGTGCGGTCCCCTACGGCACTGCGTAGGATCCTACGGTCTTGGCGTGCATCCGTGCGTCGCTGCGGTCCGGTCCCAGGTCGACGGGCACGTGCACCTTCCGCCGACCACTGGCGACAACATCGATGTACTGTGGAGACCTCACGCCCCACGTGTTGAGCAATTCGGCGGTACGTCCACCCGGCCTCCCGCATGCCCACTATACGCCCTCGCTCAAAGTCCGTCAACTGCACATACAGTTCACGTCCACGCTGTCGCGGCATGCTACCAGTGTTAAAGACTGCGATGGAGCTCCGTATGCCACGGCAAACTGGCTGACACTGACGGCGGCGGTGCACAAATGCTGCGCAGCTAGCGCCATTCGACGGCCAACACCGCGGTTCCTGGTGTGTCCGCTGTGCCGTGCGTGTGATCATTGCTTGTACAGCCCTCTCGCAGTGTCCGGAGCAAGTATGGTGGGTCTGACACACCGGTGTCAATGTGTTCTTTTTTCCATTTCCAGGAGTGTAGTCCATACTTTGGGCCCGCACACGGCCGGCACATTCTGCACGCGTGTTGTTTGATACACCGTGGCCGGCCCTGATGTAGAACATCGCACTGTAGACTGTCTTACATGCGAAAGAATCCCAGCAGATAAGCATATTATTTTTGCAGCTTTGGTGGCTCGCGACCAAGGCTCTTCACGTCCTCCGAACGAGGATTCCATCAGTGTTATGCCTAGTGACCAAGCTTGCCATATAACAGGAACATCGCAACCAAATCATTGTTGTTCAAACTGGACCACAATGTGACTCCTAAAAATCGAGTGAAATGTGTGTAAGCACCCTGTCATCTTGAGTTCACATACCTCCAACAGTTGTACAGATATATAATTTTCATTGGGATAGGGTCTGCAGCTGTGATGAATTGTTTGGACGATTTTGTTATGTCTCTTTCTTTCATGTACTTTTGTACAATTTCGGTCTTAGGCCATTTTCAAGTGTCTGATACAAAATAATCATACATTGGATACACTAGTGACACTTGTGTTCTTGACACAGGAACAAGTCATATCTTTGGGTATGATGTCTGTCACATATGTCTTAGTTCCTATGACTACATGTAACTGTTGTGAAATAGATTACAAAGGTTTTCCGCTATTTGAAGGACACTTTACGTTCAAGCAGTTGTTGCAAAGCTCTTACGTATGAGGTCTATGTTTCAATGAACATAACGCTAGGAAGATTATATTTACTTGCCCGGAATTATTAAATAAACCTACAAATGGTTTTGTTCTCAATTATATTTATCATTCGTCATTGCTGTAAATATGACTGATTGTAATTTATTTAGAGTAATGTGTGAATATTTGATCAGTTATATAGGAGTGCGTCATTCTCGAATAGTTGTTACAAAGTTCTTGTATATCAACTCGATCATAATACTCTAATGAAACAGTACTGAAAACTATAAGAATAGGGTAAAAACTGCTCTATGGTTGACTGATCTTTCATATTAGAGTCATATGTACTAATGGCTGTAGCTATAATTTTACACTCTATGGTTCTGAAATGCTTTGTCGTAGAACTGGTAAGAAATTGTCTACGAATTTCCCATTTCGCAGGTCTTTCTGCTCGTTCAAATTTCTGTCCGACTGCTCATTTTGATGGATGTAAATTTCAGTTTCCTCCACTACACCCATGATATTTGCTTTCTGTACCTTCTGAAAATTGAAGTGATTGATCTATATTTGGTATTTTGTAGTTGGTGCATTTGTGGTGTGCAGCTAATGTGGATATGTTTTTGTCGCTTATTGTCGTATGTTTTTTAAATCGTGTGGTAACTTTGCTTCCTGTTTGTCCAATATAGTATATATTTTTTTCATTCTTTCCTGGTTTCCGTAGTATGTGTCTCATTAATCGTTGTATATTGTGAGTGCTTCTGTAGATATGGCCATACAAGGGCTTTGTTTTTCTGAGGTCCGTTTGTGTCTCTGATTAACGTTATTTCATCTCTTGGGTTGGCAAGTGTTTAGTTGGTTTTCTTTTTGAATAATGTATCCAAAAAGTTTTTACGATGATTATTATTTGTTGCCATGTTTCAGAGAAGATCTAGTTCTTCCTCAGTTTTTTCTTTTTCCGGTGGTACGCTGATCAACCTGTGTATCATAGAATGAAAATATGTGAGCTTGTGTGCTCTTGGGTGGCATAATTAGTTGTGGATAATTATGTCTGTTGTCGTTGGTGTACCAAAAATGTCTAATGTGTGTTCAGCTTTTTTGTTTGAAATTTTTAATTCCAAAACCATTAAGCACTTTCTTTTTCTCTTTCCATAGTCAGATTAATTTTTGGATGAAAACTGTTGAATTTTGAATGCGTGACACTACTCTCTTCTATTGTACCATCGAATAGAATTAAAATGTCATGGACACATTTATAGTAATAAGGTATTTTTTCGCTGTTTGAGTGAACTTGTTAAAAAATTTTCCTTCTAAAGTGTTAATGAAAATATGAGTTAATGCCTCCGCCACCCCCTATCTTCTTGGAGATTAATTTTGTTCTGGAATGAGAAATAATCATAGGAAGTGATTAGTTGTAGAAGTTCTACTGTTTCACGAACTTATGTCAGAGTGATCCTCTTATACTTGAGATACTTGTTTTTAGAGGTTTCTGTAGTCTCGGTTACTGGAATATTTGTTTACATGTTAGATATATCGAGTGATAAGGGTGTTCCACTTTCTGGTATTTTTATACTATAATTTCGTTGACAATATTGTAACAAATATCTGTAGCGTATTCCTTCTCATATGTCTAATATTCTCTAAGGAGTATGTCGAGTTCTTTACTGACAGCATGTGCTGGGCTATTAACCATGTTAACTATTGGACGAAATAAGATTCATCATTCATAGATCTTTGGCTGGGCACAATCTGATGGTGTTGTTGGATTCAGTTTTATCAATATCTCTTAAAGTATTTTTTGTGAATATGAAGTAATATCCTTTTACAGCTTTCTGTAATTGTGCAGTAAATTTGTTGATTGGCTCCCAGTCGATACTTTTCATATGTTTTGAACGAAAAATTCTAGTACTTTTCTGTTGTAAGCCTCTTCTGACGTATTAGTTAATGTATTTTCTGTATCTGATTTTACGCTAATCGCACTATATTCTTCAAGCTTGTCATTAATCTGACATCTGATACTACTGTCCTTTGCTCTTATATTGATCCGACTCTCTCGTTTTACTTGTGGTAAATTTTGCAAGTAATGCTGTTTTGGTTGTGAAGTGGCAACTGCGCTGTATCAAGTGCTACTTTAGTGTTCGCACTCATCTTTTTAACGATTCTGATTCAAAAGTGTGGTTGTACGTTAAGTCTCAGACCTTTATTTCGTGCGTTGATTTCTGTGGGAGTGAGTCTAATTTTGGTTGGATTTTCTGCGTTGTGGAAGAAATCTGAAGTTACTCTGTGTGTGATGATATTTTCATTAAGTGTGTTTAGATATTTTTCTTGTATGAGTCTTTTTAACGTGTTTTTATGTCTTAGTTGAATGTCTGAACCCTTATTGTACGGTTGTACAGATATTTTCAGTCCATTACAGATGCAAAGACAAATTAAGATAAGAGATTAAATGAAATACAATTAGTCTACATCAAGATCTCTAGGGCCAGGGCTCAGGAAATATGCCTGAACAACATCCAAAATTCTATCGATATACCTCGGGTACACTCAGTATAGCGTCGTTGGATGACTCTCGTCGACTTGGCTTCCTATCCGCTTTTTGCCCTCAAGACACAATCTATAGCTTCACGAAGTTTGTCAGTAAAATTCTTGTTGCATCCAGCACGTAAGTGGACCGGGACACTTTCATGGCATTTGTGGACCTAAGCACAGTCCTTGATAATGTTTGAAGAGATTGTGAGTCTAACATTGATGAAACAAACGTCTAGAGGTCTATAAGCAGTTTAAAACACCTGCTATAACCAAGTAGTAGGAATAAAATGGAAAATGTGTGTAAAACAGCTAGCATTAAGAGAATTGTCTAGTTGACGATCTTTCATTTGCACTTTTGTTCGATTTGTGTACCGAACAAATAATGAAATAAGTACATTCTTACAGGGCACGAGTAAAATTAAAAGAAAACTGATTAACAATTGCTAAGATTCACAGACGACATCACTTTCCCATAAGAAAATAGGTATTTAAATAAAATACTGTGGAATAGAGTGAGTAGGGTAACATTTTTCGAAATTTTATCGGTAGAGTTCACTGGCACCCAGTATGTGCCACATAGCAATAACTGTCAACCGACAAGCACTGATTGTTTGTTGACATCTTCTGCAATGTTCTTGGACTTATTGCATCTTTTCTCATGCAAAATCCCTTAACTTTTTAAAGATCAGAGTCCGGTGATACCAAGCTCATAGGATTAACAAGCTAACTTCGTATTTCATTTTTAGGGAAAGTAAGCTATTTATTGCTGGCACATGAAATAAAATCTTTTCAGAACTCTCTCTTAGAACATTCGTTTTCTCTCAAAGTTAGGTCAAACTAACTGATCACCAATCACCCATAATTTTGCTGTGACTACCATTTCCCAAGTACTTTCAAGTAAATATCTCTGGGATCATTTGAAAAATGTATGCATTTTATGCACTTTGTCAGCCGAGTAAACTAATGTAAACCCATTTCAGAGGTATTAGCGTCTCGAGGAAAGAAAACCTGTAGCCTAATACATAGGAAATAAAACGAGTTACGTATGCTGCCATGTTACATATTAATCAACACATAAACACGCACTGCAGCATGAAACCTTTATAACTGCGACAGCTATGTTGATCTCGTTGCCTAAGGGATGAAATCTAAGCTGAGATTGAGGTCTATGTCCGTTCCATTAATAAAAATGATAAAACTGTTCTTGATATATGAAGCAGATTTAAATGATGCTAGGTTCAATGTGGATCTGGGATCTAAATAAAGTTCCCAACAACAGACTATGAAAGTTTAATGTAATGTTTATTGTTCTTTATCACACATGATCAATGAAGACTGGTAATTAAATTCCACTACATAGTTAAGCGAATTTAATTTCGTTAGAGCCCTCAGCATAGTGATAAGCAAATATATTATATAATTAAAAAAGAAAAAAAAAGAAGCAGCAAATGTTCGCTGCTTAAATTGTTTGAAGGCAAATCAACACTATGACAATAAAAGGCAATACTGATAAGTACACGATGCAACGAGCCTAAGGGTTGACCAGCATTGGAATCGACAGTGTCCTCTTAGGTAAGAAAATTAGTATCAGTGCAAGTTACTTCCAGACCGATGCGGCTCACGTCGCGATAAATGCAAGTTCCACCGAACAACTTGTGGAATAAAGTCGGAGTCCTGGCTACTGCATGTATGCAGAAGGCAATGGAAACCACTGCATTAAAGACACGTAACTTGTATCCACAGGACATGTAGCCTGTAATTGCGGAAGTGTTATGATGACCTCTCCATTGGTAAAAGACTCCGGAATATTCCCCCATTCGGATCTCCGGAGGGGACTGCCAAGGGGGAGATTACCATGAGAAAAATACTGAATAATCTAAGGAAGGATAACGTTCTACGAGTCGGGGCGTGGACTGTCAGACGCTTGAACGTGGTAGGGAAACTAGAAAAACTGAAAAGGGAAATGCAAAGGCTTAATCTAGATATAGTATGGGTCAGTGAATTGAAGTGGAAAGAAGGCAAGGCTTCTGGTCAGATGAGTATAGGAAATTATGAACGGCCGCAGAAAATGGTAAAACAGGAGTAGGATTTGTTATAAACAGGAAGGTAGGGCAGAGAGTGTGTTAATGTGAACAGTTCAGTGACAGGGTTGTTCATATCAGAATCGACAGCAAACCTATGCCGACAACGATGGTTCAGGTACACATACCGACGTCATAAGCTGAAGATGAAGAGACAGGGAAAGTGTATGATGATATTGAAAGGATAATACAGTATGTAAAGGGTGATGAAAATCTAATCTAATAGTCATGGGGGACTTGAATGCAGTTGTAGGGGAAGGAGTACAAGAACAGGTAGCAGCAGAATATGGGTTTGGGACAAGGAATGGGAGAGGAGAAAGGCTAGTTTTCTGTAAAAAGTTTCAGCTAAAATAGCGAAGACCCAGTTCAGGAATCACAAGAGGAGGAGGTATACTTGGAAAAGGCCTGGAGATACGGGAAGATTTCAGTTAGATTACGCCATGACCAGACAGAGATTCAGAAAGCAGATACTGGATTGGAGCAGATATTGACTCAGATCACAATACAGTAGTGATGAAGAGTAGGCTAAAGTTACGACATTAGTCAGGAAGAATGAATACGCGAAGAAGTGTGATACGGAAATACTAAGGAAAGACGAGATACACTTGAAGTTCTCTAAGGCTATGCATACAGCAATAAGGAATAGCTCAGTGGGCAGTACAGTTCAAAGGGAATGATCGTCTCTAAAAAGGAAAACATAGGTTCAAAGAAGGTAACTGCAGAAAAACCATGGGTAACAGAAGAAATACTTCAGTTGATCGGTGAGAGGAGGAAGTGTAAAAATGTTCCGGGAAACTCAGGATTGCAGAAATAAAAGGAATGAAATAAATAAGAAGTGCCGGAAAGCTAAGACGGAATAGCTACAGGAGAAATGTGAAGACGTCGAAAAAGAAATGATTGTCGAAAGGACAAACTCAGCAACAGGAATGTCAAAACAACCATCGGTGACATTAAAGACAAAAGTGATAACATTAAGAGTGCAACGGGAATTCCACTGCTAAATGCAGTGGAATCCAGAGGACAGAGCGTATATATGGAAGGAATACATTGAAAGCCTCTATGAGGGGGAAGATTTGTCTGATGTGATAGAAGAAGAAACAGGAATCGATTTAGAAGAGATACGGGACCCAGTATTAGATTCAGAATTTAAAACAGCTTTGGAGGACTTAAGGTCAAATAAGCCAGAATGGATAGATAACATTCCATTAGAGTTTCTAAAATCATTGGGGTAAGTGGCGACAAAACAACTATTCACATTGCTGTATAGAACATATGAATCTGGCGACATAGCATCTGACTTTCGTAAAACCATCATCCACACAATTCCGAGGATGGCAAGAGCTGACAAGTCCGAGAATAATCGCACAATCAGCTTAACAGCTCATGCATCCAAGGTGCTTATGAGAATAATATAAAGAAGAATGGGAAAGAAAATTGAGGATACGCTAGATAAGGATGAGTCTGCCTTTAGGATAAGTAAAGGCACGAGAGAGGCAATTCTGACGTTGCGGTTTATAATGGAAACAAGACTAAAGAAAAATCAAGACACGTTCATTGGACTTGTCGACCTGCAAAAAGCGTTCGACAATATAAAATAGTGCAAAATGTTCGAAATTCTGAAAAAAGCGAAGAACCAAGTGCTCGTATTAAAAAGGCTGTAAGACAAGGATGTATCCTTTCGCCCCTACTGCTCAATCTGCACATCGAGGAAGCAATGATGGAAATAAATAGAAGGTTCACAAATGAAATTAAAATTCAAGGTGAAAGGATATAAGTGTTACGATTCGCTGATGACATTGCTATCCTGCGTGAAAGTGAAGAAAAATAACATGGTCTGCTGAACGGAATGAACAGTCTAATGAGTACAGAGTATGGGATGAGAGTAAATCGAAGAAAGACGAAGGTAATGAGACGTAGTAGAAATGGGAACAGCGAGAAACTTAACATAAAGATTGATGGTCACGAAGTCGATGAAGTTATAGAATTGCGTTACCTAGGCAGTAAAATAACCAATGGCGGACGGAGCAAGGACATCTAAAGCAGACTACCTATGGCAGAAAACGCTTTCCTGGCCAAGAGAAGTGTACTAATATCAATCATAGGCCTTAATTTGAGGAGTCGGCCACTGTGGCCGAGCTGTTCTAGGCGCTTCAGTCCGGAACCGCGCTGCTGCTGCGGTCGCAGGTTCGAACCCTGCCTCGGGCATGGATGTGTGCGATGTCCTTAGGTTAGTTAGGTTTAAGTAGTTCTAAGTCTAGGGGACTGATGACCTCAGATGTTAAGTCCCATAGTGCTTAGAGCCATTTGAACCTTAATTTGAGGAAGAAGTTGCCGAGAATGTTCGCCGGCCGTGGTGGCCTAGTGGTTCTAGGCGCTTCAGTCCGGAAACACGCGGCTGCTACGGTCGCAGGTTCGAATTCTGCCTCGGACATGGATGTGTGTGATGTCTTTAGGTTAGTTAGGTTTAAGTAGTTCTAAGTCTAGGGCAACTGATGACCTCAGATGTTAAGTCACATAGTGTTTAGAGTCATTTGAACCATCTGAGAATGTTCGTCTGGAGTACAGCATTATATGGTAGTGAAACATGGACTGTGGGAAAACCAGAACAGAAGGGAATCGAAGCAATTCTGATGTGGTGCTACATATGGATGTTGAAAATTAGGTGCACTGATAAGGTAAGGAATGAGGAGATTCTACGCAGACTCGGAGAGGTAAGGAATGTGTGGAAAACACTGATAAGGAGAAGGGACAGGATGATATGGTATCTGTTAAGACATCAGGAAATGACTTGCATGGAACTAGAAGGAGCCGTGGAGGGTAAAAACTGTAGAGGAAGGCAGAGATTAGAATACAAATAATTGAGGACGTAGGTTGCATGTGCTACTCTGATGTGAAGAGGTTAGCACAAGAGAGGAATTCGTGGTGGGCCGCATCAAACCACTGAGAAGACTGATGACCAAAAAGAAGAAAAGATTGAGACCACCATCTTGGAAAAAAACTATGTTCCAAAAATAAGCAACTACACCACTGCCCAACCTGGCATAAATTTTAGCTTTACACCTCCATTCAGAACTGTCCTGCCTTAGTTAATTTTCGCATCCGTTTCCCCAGAAATTCCAAGAAACGTTGTAGAATGATCACTAGCCTTATTTCAGAATTCCTTCTACAATAAAGCAATTTTAAATCCAGTAGATGCGTCCAGATACACCCGACGAAAGAGAAATGTAAATCACGGTTCTACATAAAGTTGTTTGTCCGCAAAATAAACAAATGTGTGTTTTCATTGCTGTTGTCAAATTCAGTTCCAGCACTCTGTGGGCTAAGACGTTATTGTATACACATGTGTAGTATCCGTTTGTTACAGAATTTTTCCTGGTCTTTGCATTTCTGTAATCGTAATTTATATAGCTCTAACCATTTGTAAGCTAAAGGCAAAACTTGACAAAATAATAAACAGTTAAAAGTAACAGTCACATACATGTTGTAAACTAAATGTTGTTGCTGATGAGTATATTCTGCCCACATTTACTGTGTTGCTGGTGGTGCAGCTGTCTTGGGTTATAAAATATGCAAATTTTATTAAAATATTCAATTAAAATGTCTCTAACAGATTAACTTTTTAAATAATTTAATTCGTAACTAGCTCAGTCGATGGGCATCGACAAGGACCTCGCTTAGATAGGTACGGCTCGTTTGTACAATAAAATTTGCAAAAGTTATTAATTATGTACTAAATTCATCTGAAAAGAATCTTCTCGGCACCGTAACGTCTTTCATACATTGAATACACAGACATCTGCGTGTCCAAGGTTTCGTCCTTTTTCTTCTCTTTGAAAAGTTGTATCATGCATCATTCCAATAACAATAGTTTGCACTTCATTTGCACAAATTTCAAAGTCAGTCATATCTATGCGACTGCGACCTGGCTGACATGCCGTCACATTTTGGTTGCGCGCAAATCTGAGAGCTCCACATGGTCCCAGTTACGTCACTCCATCGTTCTACGGCCACCATGTCTACCAACCAGCTGCCTGCGCTGTACTAGCCTCCCTGCCAGTGCCTGTAAATCAACTACCGTACCCAAACACATCAATAAATTAAACTCAGTTTATAGTATGTCATATCACAACGCACACAGAGACACACACACACGCAGCACAAAAATTAGATCTCCGTATTGTATTATGAGGAGGGTTGGTACAGGAACAAAGTTTAAAATTCGATCTTGACCAAAGTTTGCCAGTGGTTTCTCTTGCTGTTTCAAAAATTCCCATAGTTTTAAACCATCTCTATATGCAGCACTCGCAGCAAGGGACAGAGGGATTTGGCTGTAAACACTATCGCCTTAACCCTTTGGGGTAGTGAATGACACACAAAAAAGCGACACAACATACGAAGCTAATTTTCATCGCTTGGCACAGACGGAAGTGACCTAGTGGTTAACACATTACACCCGGATTTGGAAGGAGTGGTGTTCAAACTCCTGTCTACAAATTCAGATTTACGTTTCACTTCGTCTCCCTTATAAATTTAAGGTGAATTTTGAGATGGATCGTTAGAAAAGGACCACTGATTTCCTTCTGAACCTCTTTCCTAGGTGAGCTTGAGCTCTGTTCCTAATAATCACGTCGTTAATATATCTTTAATGCAAATATGTGCTAAACCCTACTTTACCTTCATTCCTTCCGTATTGGTCAGTTTGTACTGCTCGTGAAATTCACTCGATTTTTTTATTTTTTTAGATTGTGCTATGGAAGTTCTCTATAGCTGAATTAAAATTAAGATGATGCGAGGTAGTTTCAACATGATTGTTCCAAATGACTTACTTTTAAGAAAACGTTCACCCAGTCTCTTGTCGGGATAGTATGTGTTTGTCCGGCCAGTCGCGTGTAGCCTATGGGAACACCTACAGCCTCTTGTTTATTTATGGCCGAGAGAAACTGTCGGAATTATCGGAATTAATAGGATAAAATTTGGTGCTGTTCCAATAGCGATGATTCGTAAGCTTTGTGTGACTCTGGTTTTAACAGTGTGACATCAATAATTAAGACGACACTTCTAATGTTACCTACAAAACGACTGAAAAGTTCAAAATCAAGAGGCTACTGAAATATTGGTCATTTTCTTCAAAAACTGATTTCGGTGGAGTATACGAGCTCTCACATCAAATATGGTGTATACTGCGACCACACGGTGCACTGTGTGTGCGTGTGTGCGTGTCAATACAACAAAAGTGTCTTTCGTATCCAGGCACTAGTTCACTAGGGGGAAATAGGCCATAATTAAGTGCTTTTGACTGTGAAATGTACGTATGCTTAGATGCAGTGGGTGGTACTGCAATGGAAAACGTTTGATAGCTAAATGTGCACGTAATTGGATTCACTCTATTAGTCACTAAATATCTGGAAATCGTTTGAACACTCTAATATTAAATGAAATGCTCACTCAGATGTGAAATAACCTTTCGACAGCAGCGTACTGATCACATTACAGTAACGTTTAAAGAATATTCTTTGAGGTATTTAAAGTTAATTTCATGGTATAATGATTTCATTCTGAGCGAAAAGGCATACCTATCGTCAGTCATGGATTATTTTTGTCATTCCCGTTTGAAACAATAGCCTGTTGAAAAAGTCAGTTGTACTCCGTGATGAAGCAGGTAGGTACGGAGAGACTGAATGCATAAGACAAGCTTCTAAATGTGACGACATGGAGCAGGTTTCTAAAAGTAAGGGTTGGTTTCAACATTCTGTCGACGACTAGAAATTAGAGAGAGAATACAGGGATAGGATAGAAACTCGCATAAGTGCTGTTTAAAGGAACGTTCCTACCGCCCGTTGTAACACTATAATACAGATGTACTTCCTATATTTTTTGCCCATTAAGTTTATTACAAATTTGACATACCAGTTTTACTGTGTAAATCTTTAGATGCTATGAGTTAATTAGAAATGTGATGTTGCTGTAACATGTATAAATTATTTTGTATTGTGAAGTGTTTATTCTGGATTAATGCCGTTAGGGAAAGTTATGAAAAGCAATATCGTTGGCAGAGGGTAAAGACTTGTTTAGAAGTGCTGTCTCTCGACGCTAATGTGACGTCAGAGTAGGGCACGCAGAAGACTTACTCGGTTGCGAGACTTAATAGTGGACAGACGCAAGTGGAGTGGAGTGTCAGGCCTATGTGAGGTGTAGATGTTACTAGCGAGGCACTATGAGCATGACGACTGTGAGGAGACGTAAGAGGCTCCAATAACTTCAGGATCCCGCCCCACAAATGGTCACTACGAATCGAGGTGTGCCCACAGTATTACGTGCAGGAATTAGATGGTTATAAACGACAACGAAGACGACGGCTTAACCTCTGCAGCTAACTTTAATGTTGTTTTATTTTCGTTCACGTTAGAAACTTTTTGAGAGATTCCCCAGTGACATTCTCAATGAATTTTATTTTAATAATTTGTGTTGTACGTAAGAACAGTAGGTACCTGGTCTTGTGATTACGCTCAGTAATTGTCACCTACTTACGGTCCCATTCTTCTCCAGTTACGGAATACACGAGTGTAGTTGTTTAAATAACTAGCAGAAAAGTATTAAAAATCATTTCCAGTTTTATTTGTTTGCAAAAATGATAACTGAAATTAATTAATAATGAAGAATTAGTAAGTTATCAGTGTTGTTCAATAATATTAAGAGGCAAAATCATTGTTGCTAAGTGGTTGAAGACAAAGTGAAGTAACTGAAAATTAAAGTTATTCTGGCAACCTTAATTGAAAGTAAGAATAAATTAAGTTTACGTATTTCATATGCGTGTCTGTTGTAATAATAGTATTGTGTACTGGCACTATTCGTATTTTAACGTTGTCAACTTGTTGAAAGCCAGCAACTGCTTATTTGATCCAGTAAATGTTCACAGTAATTGCACTCTATTCAAAGTACGTAGCTTACCATACCCAGGGAACTAGCGCACGTAAGTTAACTTCAATCTGAGGTTCTGTAAATTGTTGTCGTAACAAAAGAGCTACCTGTAGTACATCATTTACTTTTCAACAACGAGTTTCAATATCTTTTCCAAATTAACATAGTTTAGTTTTAACGAATCAGGTAATTTCCTATTTTATTCATTATTATTTGGTAACGTTTTAAGTCAGAAACGTGTGAAAACCTTCTGTTGCCACTCGTACAGCCAAACGGCTAAGTATTCATTGCCGTCCGAATTGTTGATCAGACAGTCGAGACAGTGCCCAAACGTGAAGCCAATAGGCTACATATTCATTGCTGTCCGCATTGTTGATCAGACAGTGGAGAGAGGGTACCCAAACGAACAGCCAAAAGTCTATGTATTCATTGCTGTTCGCATTGTTGATCAGACAGTCGACAGTGAGTACCCAAACGTGCAGCCAATGACCTACATATTCATTGCTGTCTACGTTGTTGATCAGACAGTGGACAAACGGCGCCCAGTTGGGCTGGAGAAAGTATTAATTAATTTCTTTATTATTTCAATTAGATTTTTTGTGGGCCCTTTGAGTGATGTGGTACCTCTTTTCGTTTCGTATATTTTACGTGATGGCACTGTATCATAACTTGTGCGAGTTGATAGCTGGGGGGTCAGCGCGGCAGATTGCTAACGGAACGGGTGCGGGTTCGATTCCTGGCCGGGTTGGAGACCTTCTCTCAGGGATTGGGTGCTGTATTTTCTTTACGTTCGTATTGTTGTAACTGAAAAGGAAATCGTCTCCAATACACTGTCACACAGTCTGTCCAGTATTGAGGTGGGTTAATGGGCACGACCCGAAAGCCAACAAACTGAAATAAAAAAGTATTAAAACCAATATGTAGAAGCAGAAAATGCACGAGACGAATAGGTTTCCTTTAGAACAGTTTGTTGCACACTTCCCTTCAATAACCGGCCAAAATTCCTTTGGAGACGTTATCTTCATAGAAAGTCAAGTTCATTAGGCATAAGCGATCACGGTCAAATAATCGCATTAACCGGTTAGTGATGGGGGGAGGCTGCACCATATTCAGGATGTAAGGTAATCTAATGCTGAAGTCGTACACAGGAACGCTCGTTTGAGACGCGCTTGCCTATCAGAAACTGAGCGAGGTGGCGCAGTGGTCAGCAGACTGGACTCGCATCCGGGACGACGGACGGTTCAATCGCGCGTCCGGCCATCCTGATTTAGGTTTTCCGTGATTTCCCTAAATCACTCCAGGCGAATGTCGGGATGGTTCCTTTGAAAGGGCAAGGCCGACTTCCTTCCCCGTCCTTCCATAATCCGATGAGAGCGATGACCTCACTGTTTGGTCTCTTCCCCGAAACAACCCAACCCAACCAAACTATCAGAAGGGGTGGAACCTGAGTTCTTCTTCTGCCAACCAAGGAAGCGGCAAGATGCGAGAGACAATGAGAACATGTTGGATTTCCCTACCGTCAAAACAGGTCTCAGGCTCAAGGGTGGAGCGAAGGGAGTGTCATGGCGAAAGCGTTCGCTGAAGTAAAGTATTGGATATTTAGTGTCACGTGATCCACTACCACAGCATTAATTACAAAGCTGCAAAGCTGAGAGTGACAGTGAGACGGGTTCACTGCCACTGTGAATGTTTTATGGTAAAAACAGTGCAAGTTACATCAATATTAGTGATTGTCATGTGCGCTAAATTCTTTAACAAATTAACTAAGTTCTATTAAGTCTTTGCATTGTATACGTGATTATTTTATTGTAGGTTTAGGAGGTAGTCTTCATTACTTATTATAAATATTTTCGTTTGTTTTTCTCTCGTAGTAGGCTTGCGATTCAGCTTTCTTAAATCTTCTGGAAAAGTCGAGTGCTGATATTTTCATGCTCTGATATGTACTTTGTAAGTACTGTCGATTGTTATGTTGGCTCGGTCATAACACATTTTAATCAGTCAGCGCCGTCCAGGCATATCCACCAAGTGTTTCCTGTGTGAGTGCTTTTATAATAGTCATTGTTACAATAGCAATATTAAAATTATCTGAATCGGCCTAGAATGAAGGCTTTTGCCATGTGACTGTGGTACATGCTGAAAGCCATCTGCTATGATCTTCCAATGTAATTAATCTTATGTGTATCGACAAACATTTGCATGTCTGAAAGAACATATAATTAGTGTTCCAATTATTACAATAGGTGCTTCATGTTTTTCGGTATGTCTTAAGCACATTACTCTGAGGTCAGTCAGCCAATAGTATTGTTTGGGGGGGAGATTTGTCAGCGAGGTCCCGCATGGCTTGTGGAACAAAGAGACACCTTTCCTGCTTATTGGACGTTGCAAAGTATTTTGTAAAGACATGTGTCTAGTGATGTTGAAATGAGCACACTGAAGCGACGTCGCCTAGGATTGCGCTGAGACGTTATTCTTGTTAAATAATTTTGATTCTGGATTTGTTATTTAATATTTCCATTTGTTAATAAGTGCAAAATGGTTCAAATGGCTCTCAGCACTATGGGACTTAACTGCTGAGGTCATCAGTCCCCTAGAATTTAGAACTACTTAAACCTAACTAACCTAAGGACATCACACACATCCATGCCCGAGGCAGGATTCGAACCTGCGACCGTAGCAGTCGCGCGGTTCCAGACTGCAGCGCCTGGAACCGCTCGGCCGCTACGGCCGGCTAATAAGTGCAGACTATAACAGAAGTTTCAACAAGTCTTACTACTGGCGAAATTCGAAGCAGCTACATTACAATTAGTTTATGCTATACGCTCAGGTACTGGCGGCTGCGTTGACACTCTACCGCTTGGGAATCTTCTAATTATCAGTTGCTATGTTCTCAAGTGTGTTTCAGAATTCAGTCACTGTGATTTAGCAAACGGATCTCAAGGCTCTAGCCTACACATCCTACCACTACGAAGGTAGTAGAGTCCTTGTCCACAACGTCCCTTAACCATGTTCATATACCAACTTAAGTTTGCCACTTTTCAATAAAATCACAGTTCAAGTACTTTCAAAAACTTCTGTCATTCATCAGTACTCTGTACAACGCCTAACCTGTATAGGTACTATTCCCGAAAAGAAAGCACGTTATTCTAATATTAGCAGTGTCAAGTAACTGTTAGTGGGAAAGTTTAATCGACAGTCATTAAAGCAGACTGTTAATACGAAATAAAGTATAAAGATACGAGTGCTGCGCACTTGTAATGGTGCCATAAATTAGCGCATAGCCCCTATTACCCCCTTCAGAGATAATCCAGCTGTGGTGGAAAATTGCTTTCAACGCGGTTTGTGGTGTAGTGGTCGGAGAATACAGTGGTCGTTTTGATGGATAAGAAAGTACAAATTCGCTAGTTGGAGCACTGTGCGGCATTATTACTAGGATTTCTATAGCTAAACCCATTGGTTGAGTCAGAAAAAGAGACCAATATAACGAAAGGTATAGTATCTCATTACAGGAATTTCAACGATTAACTACAGAATTAAAACGTTGATGTAGAACCGATAGTGTTGCAGACTTATTTATAGTACAGGATTTTAGAAAGCGTTCTATAACTAGAGCAAAGTAGCGATCGGTATAAAATGCTAAATATCAAATGAAAAGAGTTTCAATCGCGTTTTAATGTTTTTTACTCATTAGAAACAGGTTTCGACCCTTTCCTCAGACCATCTTCAGGCTTTCACCCGCTGCAATAGAGTAATAATACATATTTATTATAGAGGTGTGAAAATATGCCTAAACAACGTCTAAAATAAGAGCTACAGTAATTATAAAGTACGATGTAATACCAATTATGGCTGCTAGTGGTGCAGACGGAGCGAGATCCATAGAAGTAAGGATGTCACTGCTGAATGAAGCAGCTTTAGTCGAGATACTGTAAGCTCCGACCGTCACCTGCAGCATTAGATTATCAACCAATTATGCATCAGGTGTGCTACATTGATTGGTTCAATCGAATTTATAAGAAAAATAGATGCAGAAAAAAATACAAATCTTACATAGATTAAATTTACGTGTCTAATCCTATCATTATTAATTTAACTAAAAGGAACAAAATGACAAGTATGCTGTGATCGCTATTGTGACAGACTGACGCCTGTGGGCATACGTGTGTGCTCGCTGCAGCAGAGACACCTATATGAGGTTGCTATAACAATGGCTTGCCAGTAACGGTAGTTGCACTGCAGCGAATCTCGCCACATACCATCTCAGACGACGGAACACTGAGGAGGCAATGTAGTAAATCTCACGCGAGACTGCATTACTGTATTGCAGCGGCGAAAAGCCTGAAGATGGTCTGAGGAAAGAGCCGAAACCTGTTGCTACCAAAAAAATCTGAACACGCGACCGAGACTGTTTTCATTTGATTTTTAGTCTATTACAGTACAAGGTCAGACAGATTTCTGTCACGTGGTACGGCGTTGCTGTTGCGGCTGTGCTAAACAAGTATACATTCTCTTCAATGAAGAAGGACGGTCATTTGTGATTACAGTCTTGCGGAGCTGAGGGGATCGAGGATAGCCGTCGGGACATATTTAAAAAATAACGAGCTCTCCATCACAGTTCAGCGACTCTTTCGTCACCATTTAGATTTGGAACAGCATGAGAAAGATCATCAGATGATTGTAAACTGGGTAAAATCCTCCAGAAGTACTGAATCTTGTGGAAAGAAGACTAGTTCCTTGAACTTTTAGCAGCCGATCTGCAGATGTGAAGCAACATATTGATGTTGGATGAGGACCATTTTCATCTAGAGGGTGGAGCATGTAAACAAAATTGCAGGTATTGGGTGGCACGTAATGAAGGCAGTCATCGTCGGTTGCATTTGAAATCTCTATATTATTTGATTGTGTGGTTGTGCGGAGCACTGTCACTTCATTTGCTCCATTTTTATTTATTTTCTTTTTTTTCCATCGCGATAGCAAATGTTAAAAGACTTTTTTGTAACGTTAAATAACATCATATGGTTCCTGACAGTGCGTGAATGTCTGGCGGTGTAATTATCCTGATCGATTGGTTCTCATATGTGGAGAAATTCATTGGGCAGCCCTGTTACCCGATTTTACTGCTCCTGACCCCTTCTTGGATGGAGGTGGTACCTGAAGAGTCAAGTGTACACTATACTTGGCTGAACTCGAGGAAAGGATACGTACAGCTGTCGAGGGTATCCCACTGCAGATGCTCAACTGGCGGCTGGAAGCTTTCGTTCGCAGCCTGGAGGAATGCACGAACGTGATGGTGACCATGTATACAGTGTTTTATTCAAAAGCAGTTAAAGGGCTTATATAGTATGTAATGGCAAATATTTTTCTTTACTTTCAGTATATGTTTCAAAACATTGATCAGATTGTTTCGAAGTTCCGTCTTCTATATATCCCATTGTACGTTATGGCGGAGCAATGCGAGCATGACTCGGCTGGTGAGGAACTAGTGAATTCATCCAGAACTTTTGAAACAAAGTGAACGGCTAAATGACTCACACATGAATTTTAGTGAACGATGGCGTCGCGCAACAGCAAAGAAATTCCTTAGACAAAAGGAAATACTGTTGTTCAATCAGTGACAGTAAATACGCCCAAAGTAAAAATTTTATGGAAGCCACATCTGTCAGTAAGCAACCGAATTTAAACGTTAGCTACGTCCAGAAAGCAGCCCGCTGTTGCAACATCGAGCCTAGTCTTAATAAAGACTCTGACTGCTGAGGAAATTTCTTTCGATATGCCATATCGAGGTGTAGTCACTCATTGTTGATTAGATCCAGCACTGTCGAACAGCGGGGTTGCAGGTAGGTATTTTACATCTGCTGCTCCATGGAGCCCCACCTTTGACGAGTGTGCGATCGGATGGTTCAGCGAGCCATTGAAGGTGCTATAGCGCGCCTGAGTGTTATCGAAACCAGGAACGGTCGGGTCCAGCCGTCCAAACATGGAATCCGGAAGACAAGAGTACCCTATAACACTATGCAATCATTCATCTAAGTTTGTAAACATCTTTTGCCTCTAAAATTTGTCGTAATGTAACTGTGATATGGACGCCCTATTTGAAAAATATGACATATGTGATGTTAGAGTGCTTTGCAAACGTATATTTGTAACTTATGCAAAGAAATACGCGAAATATACAATTTAATAAATAATATTTTGTAATGGATTAAAGAAATGCAAATGCTTGTGCATGAAATTTTATATATTTCTGCAGGTTGTCATTTCTATAAAATGGTAAATGCTTACGGACAATGTGTAGGATATGTTATGTAAAAGATGGAGTGCTTTTTACTTCATGGAAGCTACTGTGGGAAGCGTGAAAGGTTTGTTGGTTTTCTGGCGCGCTACCTGTAGCGGAGTGGTAAGGATAGGACACAATCTGTAGCCAGCAGTGAAAGGGGCAACACTCGGACGGAGCGGGTGATACCTTGACTGGAAGTTGTTGCACAACAACCTTGGATGACGACTGCTGATTCATTTCGGAATTGGTACAAGTTGTTGGGCTACCTCACGGACGTCAAGACGACGCCAAGAAGAAATAATTAGCCCATACTTCAAGAAACTTCTACGCCTTACCATGAGCAGTGTGGTGACATTACTGTCTCCCTCACACAACGCCTACAGCAAAAAGTTTAAGAAGTATAATTAGAACTATAGGAGTGTGAACCATCAACTCCAAATTAACTTTTTGAATAATTATTGCGTTAAAGCAGCAAATTTGATTCACCTTGTTATTTAATCCTAATCATGTCGGGTCCTTTCCTGACGTTTGATTAATCCGAGTAAACCTGTTATATATATATATATATATATACGAGGCGCTATATTCAGTATCTCCAAGCACTAATTTTCATCTTTGAATAAATGTCTGCCGGCCAGTGTAGCCGAGTGGTTCTAGGCGCTTCAGTCTGAAACCGCGAGACCGCTACGGTCGCAAGTTCGAATCCTGCCTCGGGCATGGATGTGTGTGATGTTCTTAGGTTAGTTAGGTTCAAGTAGTTCTAAGTTTTAGGGGACTGATGACTTCAGATGTTAAGTCCCATAGTGCTCAGAGCCATTTGAACCATTTTTGAATAAATGTCTAAGAAAATTATTGTGAACTAATTTTTGGAAGAGGAAATGAGTAAATAAGTTCTGAGAAAAGTGCAGATAAAGTTCTTTCAGTTATAAATGAGATTCAGCAAAGTACAAAGAAATACGAAAAAAAATTTGCTTATGTGTCTCAGTAACACTGAAGTAGGGTTGCATGAAATTATTGAATGACCATATAGAATGACCACACCCTCCCTACCTTTGGCTTTTGACAGATCATTTGTCAAGAGAAAGAGAAAGCGGCGTAGGTGGGGAAGAGAAAGTGTCTTAATACATTTAAATGTGTGTAGTATGCTGTCAGAATTATTAGTATTTAATTTGTTGGTTACACATAATGCAAACTGAGCCGTGCGTGGCTCGTGTTCGTGCCATATCTCATTTGACATCCTGTTTTTACTGTGATGCCACCTCGTTATGTTAATTTCAATTACTGGTGTCACTGAATTTCCGCCTTGTCGGCCCGTCAGCGGTAGCAGCGGCGTTTATCGATATACGCCCTCACATATTATCTTTGCGGACTGCTATTACTTCCTGGTTGTCGTGTGTTGTGAGTTAGTTCGGCTCTGCCAGTCAGTTGGAACGCACTAGTAGTGGAGTTCGGACTTGGCAGAAGTTCAGTCGGGGCGCGGCTGCAGTGAGGTTCGGACAGCCATGACTCGCCCGATGGATGCCGATACACTTCACTTGAGTGCCGACCACCTTGGCTGGTCGTCGGTCGGCCATCTGGTTGGACGTATTGTGTGTTGGAGGGCAGTCGCTTATGGGTTAGCTGCGTGTACTGACTCGTGATTCGTCCTTGTTATTCCACTGCCACTGCCGTTACTATTGTCTAGTTCTTCGTACAAGTGTTCGTGAAACTGTAGAGTTTGTGTGAGCTCGACTGACGAGTTATTTACAGTGCTGTCGGAGTGCTGTTGTGCGAGGAGTCGGTCGGTTGGTGTGGATCGGCCAGGAAATCTCCGCGCAACGCAGTAGGCCGGGCCCGCTGGCGGTCTCTACGCAATTTCGGAGTGTGTGGGAGCTGTTCCGTTTGCTACGATGTTCGTGGCTCACCGACCCAGGACATCAAAGTGGAGTGGTGATTTAACTACCGAAGCCAGTCCGTTCACATTGTGCCATTGGTTTTCACGGTTGGCTGTTGGGGGTATTCCCGTGATCAACAGCGAGTGTTCTAGTTGGCGAAAGTTTGGCCACCATCCGGTGGAGCTTAACTGTTATTTGGAGTCCAAGTGCACCAGCAGAATTTTCTGCCTTGTAGCCGTTAGCGTTCCGGTTACCTGCCCTGGCCGCTGGGTAAAATTCAGGCAGTGTCCTTTTCTTACAATGTTGTCGCTGACCAACACGTGTGTAATTTTGACAGCTCATGTATACTCGGAAGTGGGTGGCTACGCCTTTTAGGTTTCGGCTTTTGAGTTCCTTGTGTACTAATCGGGTGGAAAGCAAGTCGCCTTGTCGGTGGGTCCGTTGACTGTCTCTTCCTTGGGTTGCCGGCGGATCGGATATATTTCGGCCGACTACCTGTCTCCCCTAAGAGAATGTTAATATTTCCAGTGCAGACGGACCCCCAAAACTTCTGAGCGCCGCTGGCTGTATTGCCTTTTCTTATTGATTTTTGATTGTGTATTTGAATGGCTCATAGCCGATGCTTTGAATTTGTATGCTTTTAGTTGGGTTTTAAATAATGGGCCTTCAGCCGTTTTAGAATTGAAAGTTCCTTGCGTGTCAAGTCTTGCATTGTTTGCGGATTCAGCCTTATTTAAGAAAAATTATTTAAAGATAAAGGCTTTTGCTTTCTGCATTGTAAAAATTTATTGTAATTGTGTTTTGAATCACGGGCCTTCAGCCGTTTTAAAAATTAAGGAAGTTGTGCTCAAAACCCATAAGATTGTGTGACATGTTCAGTCGATAGTTAAGCTCGGAAATTTGCGCTGTAATTTTTGGGCAACTAGATTTAGTTATATGTGTTAGAGTGTAACTGACAGACGTTCGTTTTTGGCCCCTTTCCACAATTCCAACTACCTGTTCTGTCCTGCGGATTTAACCAGGCGTTTCACAAACATAGAAGTCCCCCACGGCCAAATATTTTTAGCATATAGCAATGATTAAAAATTTGTACCTTTTCTAGATCAGAACTTCATAGGTATCTATGTGGGTGTAGTAGCTAAAAGACTCTTGTGTCTTCCTCAGAACTATGTACTCAAAATTATAAATATTTGTGAAGTTACATTACGGAACAGCAGGAAAATAGGCCAGGCCAGATTTACGTCTTTTGATTTTCTGAAAATTAACCATTTCTTTGCCTAGATAGGCTGACGATTGAAGATCCATTAGACAAACTACTTAATTAACTTGGTACATAGATGTCCTAGGTTCAGTATTATTCTATTTTTACTGCGTTTCCCTCTAACAGCTAGATAACGTTTAGAAAAAGGAACTAATCATCTGATTTCCATATCCATTAGTCATATATCACGGTCAAATCCTATAAAAAGGGTAACATTATAGTACATGGGACAGTTCCTGATATAATAGTGTTATATGTGGCTTTTCCATCAGCAGAACTAATTGTTCTGTTGACGTATAGTGCTATAACCCACAACACACTCGCTGTGGAGATATTGATAACAGTGCAACACCCCAGTCAGCAAAACTGAAGAAAAGACGTCTTGGTAGGAGTTCACAAAAACCAGAAGGGGCCCAGGTCATGCTACGAAAAACTGGCCCATAACATCAGAACCGCATTTAGGCTGAACTAGGAATGGATGTTCGCTACCAGTTTACAAAACAATATTTTAAATTGTTTTCATTCGTGAAAACATAATGAAATATTTTTAATATGATAAGTTTACTTCTATGTACGAAATAAAAACTCCATTGACTATTGAAAGTGACGTATTAAATGATAGGAAACTTTTTCCGTAGAATGTAGCCAACCGGCGAACTTCCCACCCAGGGAGGGAATTTCACCTGAAATCAAATTTTGTTTACTTTAAACTCTGCTGTTTATAAAAGACACTTGAATATTTCTACAGGACATAAAAATACAATTTTAGATAATTTTTGTGACACTTCCGTGCACGTTAATCTGTATCAGAGTCCAAGTCATTACAAACAGTACACAAGCCACATTTCTTCAGACTGATTGTCACAGTCTTCGTGAAACCAGTTCTGGCAACTTACACACTGGTACCACTCCACTTTCCTTGCTCGTGGGTTTTAGTAGTCTTCTCCACAGTCTTTGCAGGTAGAAGATGTGGCACATTTACGTTTCTTGGGATTCAATGTTACTCCACTCCACTCAGGCTGCAGCTCTTTGTTTTTACTGTGTCTACTTTTTCTTCGAACAGGCTCCGACGTACTTATTTGTTCATTCCTACTGCTATCTGTGTTCATCGTGGAATTATTTCCGCCTTCGTAGAAAGAGAAGCTTCCGAGTGATCAAAACTGCCGACGAATTCATCCTTTTCCTTTGGATGTTAGGAGTTGACATTAGGTCCTGAAAAGAAACATCGTGAATGTCGTTGCTCAAATGTCGTTGCGCTCCAGGTCATTTTGAGATGTGCTTGCGGAACTCGGTTCGAGAGGAACTGGATTAACTGAGACAGTGCTTGGTGCTAAAGGTTCCTTTGGCATAGCTTCCGGATCAAAAGGGTGAATTCCGGTTGCCTTAAAACCCGGAAATAGCGGTTCTTGGGACTACCGTCTTCAACCAAGCCTCTGTAAATATTGTAGCAAAATAGATCTTCGGCACAGGGCGTCCAGTGTATCGCCCTCTAAAGTTTTCTACAGCTTTGTTCCAATAAACTTTGAGTGCTCTGAATAAACTATTATCCAGGGGTTGCATCTCACGACAGCAATGAGCAGGCAGACAGAGAATTTCGACGTTCGATCTTTCCGCTATATTCAAGACTGCTTCGTCCAAATGGCTTTTGTGTCCATCCAGAATGACCAGTGCTTTTCCGGCTAGTCTGTGGCGCTTAAAATGTTCCATGAATCTGCAGAATGAATCGACAGTGATGTACCCTTTAGGTGTCATTTCAAATATCGAGCCTGGTGGCAACCCATCACCCCACATATCCTTCCTGTTCTTTCCCTTATTTAGAATCATGGTGGGGGGATTAAATTTGTTCCAGTGGCATTGACACAAGTCACGACTGTCACAGTTTCTCCCTTTTTCCCGTGTGTTGCGACGTGAACACGCTTTGAACCTTTCAAAGATAAAATTTTCTCCTGTGGACTAAGAGTGAGTTGGAAACCTGTTTCATCCACATTGTAGATCAGCTGTGGGGTAGATGAAAGATTCATGGCATCATAAACTTTTCCCAGAAGATTATAAAACAGGGATACTCTTTCAGCGTTAAACGCATCAGTCTTCTGTAACTCAAACTTTCTCCTTTTCTGACAACTATTTCAGGATGGCGTGCACGAAATCCTTGAAACCAAAATTTCCCTGCACGTTCATTTCTAAACATGTTTAGGATATTTCTCTTTGCACAATATTCAAATGCCATCGTCTGTAGTTTTTCTTTTGTAATCTCAAATCCCACAGCCTGGAGTCTGATGATTCTGGTAACAAGTTCATTTTCTTGATCTACTGAAACAGTTGGTGGCCTGCCGAACATCTGTCTTGGTAATCTGCCACCAGCACGTTTTACATGTCCCTCAAGAGTTTTCGTCGGAATCCCATACAATTTAGCGGCAGCATACACAGATTGTCCATTGTGAACAGCTGTAACAACACTTTTTGAACCCTCTTCTTTCCATTTACCGTACAGACCTTTCGATTGTCTAACCATAATGCCTGGAAAATCAATAGAGAACGCCAATTTAGCTAGCAGGGTAACAGAATATGATATGTGCATCAATTTCTAATTTCCCCCAAAATTATTGTCAACTTCAAAATCGATGAATATTAATACACATTAATTAAGTGGTCAATTACAGGAAAAATTCTCAAAATATTACGTAAGGTAGCTCTTCTACAATAATATCTTTCATTGTTCACGAGTCTAGTCTAATAAATGTCGATGTATTGCGTCAGACGAGAACGGGAGAGAAATTCGCCACACTAATGGCGAAATTCCCTCCAAAAGCACGCATTTTTATTATACAATAATATATCACAGCATTGTTAGGTAATTTAAAATTAATTCTTTGGCGTTTCACTCTCAGCACATATTTATACACTTTAGCAGTCAAAATAATAATTTATTTATATTTACAGTAGCGAAAACGGACCTCAAATGGTGGAGATAGAAAAAAATGTCCCCCTATCTGTGTCAGTCCTCTCACGAAATGTGTTCCACTACTGATTGTGAGGACAATACGTAATTTTCTGTGCTACCACCAGATGGCAACATAGAATGGGCATTCTGTGAATCAGTTTTTCTCATGATCGCCAACAAATGGCAGTGAGTGCTAACATATCTGTTGCAATAGAAAAACAAATACGGCGAACTTCCCTCCTTCTACCCTATAGTCCAGGGCCGCACAAACACGGAAAACCGCACGCGTGCAAGCGAGGTGCAGCGAGTGCCTGCACAGTGCATCGGTTCAACTCGGTATCCTTCGTCTCAACTCGGCTTGGCAGGTGAGGCCGACGCTGTGCGCTGCCGAAAGCGCTGCCAGACGGCTTAGTCAACATTGGAATTCGTAAGCGCAAGACAATTACCGGAATAATGAAACCATCTGCTCCAAAAAAAAGGGAAAATTGCCGAAATAATTCAATTTAAACCCTAATGGGAACACTCCTACTTTTTTGTGCGTTGTGACGATAAAGCCAAATGTCTAATCTGCGGTACACTAATTACGTGTGTCAGAAAATCGTCTATTGAAAGACACTAAAGCGAATTGCATTCAGAAAAGTATAGTGATATAACAGGGGATGCCAGAGAGGAAGAGTTACGGAAGTTGCAAACTCTTGCAGAAGAGAATTCTGTATCTACAAACGAGGTTTGTTGCAAGTACTTAAGCATGTATATTTTGGTTAAAGGTCATGCGAAACGAAATAACATTTGTTTGGATTCCTTAGTTTCCGTTTTCGCATAAATTATTTCTAACATATCTTTTTTTCTCTACTTCAGGTTGAAGAAGATGAGGGGTGTTGCGAAAGGACTCTCAGAACTAGTTACAGAGTTGCTCTACGTTTAGCAAGAGCTGGAAGGCCATTTATGGACGGGCCATTAATAAAAAACATTATGTTGGACGTAGTAGAGACAATGAATCCCACATTAGCTCCCGCGTACAGCAGAATACCACTTTCCAGAATGACAATACATCGGAGAATCAACGACATTGCTAAGAATTTCCATGAACAACTGGCAGCCAAAATTGAAAACTTCCTAGCGTACTCCATCGCACTCGATGAGTCCACGGATATTAACGACACGGCTCACTTAGCAATATTTTTGCGTGGCGTTGACGACGACCTACATGTAACGGAAGAGCTCCTGGATATGATATCGTTGAAGGACACTGTTACAGGGGCGGATATTTTAGCAGCTGTTGAAATGGCAGCTGAAGGAATAGGACTCCCTTGGGAAAAGCTGTTTTCCGTAACCACAGACGGGGCACCAGCAATGTGCGGTAAAGCAAAAGGGTTTATTGGCCTACTGCGGAAAAAACTTAACATGCCGAATTTACCTTCCGTTCATTGTTTTGCGCCCCAAGAGGCTCTTTGTGCGAAAGTTGTCGGTCTTCAAGATGTGATGAAGGTAGTGGTGCGTATCGTGAACTACATTCGTTCTCATGGACTCACTCATCGTCAATTCAAAGAATTTTTGATTTCCTTTGAAGAGGAGTATCCAGATATTCCCTACCACGCTGAGGTGCGCAGGCAGAGCAAAGGGAAAGTGATTTCCCGAATTTTTCGACTACGCCACACTGTGGCTCAGTTTTTGGATAGCAAAGGACGTCCGGAGCTACTTTTCCTGACCCTGAATGGGTAGCTGATTTAGGATTTTTAGCAGACATTATGGCTCTCCTAAATGATTTACGTCTGAAACTCCAAAAAGAAAACACTCATCAACGATATGATCAGCAAAATAAACGTTTTCCAGTATAAACTGAAGCTCCTCAAAGACAACCTTTCTGAGAAGAATACGCAACACTTTCCTGAACTAGGTAAGCGAGATATAAATTGTACCTTTATTAAAACAGCCTGATTTTTATAACCGCTCTAATCAAAACGGTACTATGTTTTTGTTTGACAGCATCTGTGCAGGAAGGAGTGCGCTTTGAAAAATACGTCGAGGTGCTACGATCCCTTGAAAATGCGTTTAACGACCGATTCCAGGTAATGTGCCGGTATATGACATACAGCTGAATAAAGGAGATTGCGTTACATATGCAAGTGTAACATTACATTAAAACCAATAGTACACATTACACATTACATGTTTATTAAAATCTATCGCAGTTTAGTACTTCGAAACAACGGCTCACATTACTTTCATTTATTAACATTGGCTTTGTTATTGTTTCAGGAAATTACCTACCTGGAGCCAATTCTTGATGTTTTTGTGAAACCTTTTTCGATGGATATTGAAAGTGCGCCTTCAGATTTACATTTCGAACTAATTTATTTGCAAAGCGATGTTCACCGAAAGGATGTGTTTTACAATACAAAAGGTTTGCTCCAATTCTACCAGAATTTGCCGAAGGAAGAATTTCCCAAGTTACACAGAGAAGCAGCAAAGATTATTTCTATGTTTGGTTCCACTTGTGTATGTGAAAGGTTTTTTTTCTGTTTTGTCTTATACAAAAACTAGATTGCGTGCGGGTATTTCTAATTGTAATTTTAAAAAATTCTCTCAGAATACCTGTCAGCCAATCTCTTGTTCCAGATCTTAGTAGCATAACTGCAAATAAAATAAAGAACACATAGGAAGATACATTTGTGTTGAAACCAAATTTAAAATTGTTACCTTTACAGCTATACAGTTATCATATATATCTCTTTTGTACCGGTACACCAATCTAAGCTCTCCACCTAGTGTACATTAGTATTTGGCAACGACGAAGACAACAGCGTAAAAGCTTGGAAACAGGTCGAGACAGGCGGCGCGAGCGACACAACCTAAGGAGGTGAGAGGCAGCGCTGTTACGCAAGGCCGAGGAGTGGGGGGTCTGCACCGTCGTCAACATAGAGCAGCCGTCTTCTGCACTCTGCACTGTGCGATGCACCGGTGCATGCACCTTGTGCGGCCCTGCTATTGTCTGACAGAAAAAACAACTATGACGGAATTATCCAAATGGAACGGATATCGTTAGATATGACGTAAACGTATTACAATTTCAGAATAATTGGATGATTTATTTAAGAGAAAGTGCCCTAGAAAGTGAGAAAGTCAGTAATGTCTTGGTCCACCTCTGGCCCTAACACAAGCAGTTATTCGACTTTGTATTAATTGACTGGGTTGTTGGATATCCTCTTGGGGGATACTTCAGCAGCCGGCCGGAGTGGCCGTGCGGTTCTGGGCGCTACAGTTTGGAACCGAGCGACCGCTACGGTCGCAGGTTCGAATCCTGCCTCGGGCATGGATGTGTGTGATACCCTTAGGTTAGTTAGGTTTAAGTAGTTCTAAGTTCATTTTTAATACTTCAGCAAATTCTGTCAAATTGACGCGTCATAATGTTCCAAATATTCCCAATTTGTAAGAGATCCGGTGACCTCACTAGCCAAGGTAGGGGCTAGAAAGCAAAAGATAAGCAATAGAAACTCTCGCCACGTGTCGGCGGCCATTACCTTGCTGAAATGTATGCAGAGGATGGCTTGCTCTGAAGTGCAACGAAATGGGCCGTGGGATATCGCCGACGTAGCGCTGTGACGTTAGGGTGTCGTGGATGACAACCAGAAGATCCTGCCATGAGACGAAATGGCAGCCCAGACCATCACTCCTGGTTGTCGGGGCATATGGCGGGCGACAGTCAGGCTGGAATCCAACCGCTGTCGGGGGTGTCTGCAGCACAACTTCTCCCTCGATCTCCCTACCTGGAGTAAAATTGTCTTCGGAATTAATTCCTCTTCGAGCTGATACCCGATGACCACCGAAGATTCTCTGGAGACGCCCCCAATAGTGGTGGTATGCCAACCTGACTGTCGCCTACCGTAATTCCCAACAATCCGAGGTGATGGTCTGGGGCGCAATTTCTTTTCATAACAGGATCTCATTGGCTGTCTTCCAGGGTACCCTTGCAGAACAACGGAACGTAGGCCGTACTCTCCGTCCCGTTTTGTTGTCCTTATGTCAAGCAATACTGGCTTTACATTTCGGCGAGATATACCCTGTCGCATGAGGCGAGAGTTTCTACTAGTTGTCTTCGTGGCTTGCCAAATCACTCCTGAATTACCAGATCTCTCCTGAATTAGGAACGCTTAGAGCACTATGGGCATGGCCCTCCAACCGGCTTGGAGTTTTGAGAATCCAGGGCGCCAGTTGCAGAGAATCTGGCAGCATATCGCTCAGGAGGATAGCCAACAAAGCCGTCCAACAAGCAAAGCCATGCAGCTGCTTGCATGAGGGCCAGATGTGGACCAAGACATTACTGACTCTCTCACTTTTTCAAGATCTTTCTTTTGAATAAATTGTCAAATTTTTCTGAGGTTGTACTTTTTTGTTTGTGAACATGTACATCACATCTACTGATATCCGCCCGATTCGGATATTCTTTTGTAGCGCCCCCCCTTTTTTTTTTTCTTTGTACACTGGAGTATATATTGCCCTTTGGGTTAACCTCTACAAGTGGAAAGTCTACATCTACATCTACATCTACATTTATACTCCGCAAGCCACCCAACGGTGTGTGGCGGAGGGCACTTTACGTGCCACTGTCATTACCTCCCTTTCCTGTTCCAGTCGCGTATGGTTCGCGGGAAGAACGACTGTCTGAAAGCCTCCGTGCGCGCTCTAATCTCTCTAATTTTACATTCGTGATCTCCTCGGGAGGTATAAGTAGGGGGAAGCAATATATTCGATACCTCATCCAGAAACGCACCCTCTCGAAACCTGGCGAGCAAGCTACACCGCGATGCAGAGCGCCTCTCATGCAAAGTCTGCCACTTGAGTTCGTTAAACATCTCCGTAACGCTATCACGGTTACCAAATAACCCTGTGACGAAACGCGCCGCTCTTCTTTGGATCTTCTCAATCTCCTCCGTCAACCCGATCTGGTACGGATCCCACACTGATGAGCAATACTCAAGTATAGGTCGAACGAGTGTTTTGTAAGCCACCTCCTTTGTTGATGGACTACATTTTCCAAGGACTCTCCCAATGAATCTCAACCTGGTACCCGCCTTACCAACAATTAATTTTATATGATCATTCCACTTCAAATCGTTCCGCACGCATACTCCCAGATATTTTACAGAAGTAACTGCTACCAGTGTTTGTTCCGCTATCATATAATCATGCAATAGGGGATCCTTCTTTCTATGTATTCGCAATACGTTACATTTGTCTATGTTAAGGGTCAGTTGCCACTCCCTGCACCAAGTGCCTATCTGCTGCAGATCTTCCTGCATTTCGCTACAATTTTCTAATGCTGCAACTTCTCTGTATACTACAGCATCATCCGCGAAAAGCCGCATGGAACTTCCGACACTATCTACTAGGTCATTTACATATATTGTGAAAAGCAATGGTCCCATAACACTCCCCTGTGGCACGCCAGAGGTTACTTTAACGTCTGTAGACGTCTCTCCATTGATAACAACATGCTGTGTTCTGTTTGCTAAAAACTCTTCAATCCAGCCACACAGCTGGTCTGATATTCCGTAGGCTCTTACTTTGTTTATCAGGCGACAGTGCGGAACTGTATCGAACGGCTTCCGGAAGTCAATGGTGCATAAGAGAAATGTGCGACGGATTTTAAGCTTATTGACACCGTTGCTTCCAGGTGTAGCATCTGCCTTCATTCGCTTGTTATATGTAGCGAAGAAAAGTTATGTGAATGCGTTTTTAATGCATCTTTGAGGCGGTTAATTAAGACGCCCTCTTCTACGCTGTTAGTAAGTGGTCTTGGCTAGTTCACCCTTTTGGAAACACTACAAATTCAGATAAACTCAATGACAAATTTGCACGATAGTGTTTACGGATGGTGCGGCTGTTCAACGGTTGTCGTTGCTCAGCACTGGCTTGGTGAGTTTAGCGCTGCACTGTGGTCCTTTTACACGCCGTTACTACCCACGGTGCTCGACGGCTACCCCGCTCACCAACACGTGTCCCTGTGCCTGCGTGATATCGGTCAGCGAGCGTCTGAAGTGTCCTGGACACAGGTTCCGGCTGCAGTCACACACACTGATGTCGTGCCTCTGACCGATCCTACGTTTCTCTGCTATGGTGGCGACCAGTGCAAAGGATGACGACATCCCAGTCGTGGGACGCTCTGAAATAGTCCGTTAGCCGTGACGCCAGGAGCATCTCTCTCATCAATAGCATAGCTACCTCTGCTTCTCTTGGTGTACTTATAAAATTAAATATTTTGCAATAAAGGGTTTGGAGTAAGTGGAGGCCTAAAATATTTAAATGAAAGGGGAAAGTAATATAAAATACAATGATGTAGTTTAAGGACGAGTTCAAATTAACGAGACAGCTTTTAATGCAGGGAATGCAGACTTCCAGAAAAGTTAGCGGTAACAGTCGGACATTAATATACGTTATTAATCTGAAGTAAACCAAATCGTATTTGTTTATTTCAGCACTAATTACATCACTTTTGAAATTGTAGTTTTTACACTCTTGTTTGCTAAGTTTCTTGCACGATATGCTACCACTGTTTTAAGCAGCAGAGTTTTATTCCACAAGTGTTTGGTGGGTCTCTTAGCTACGAGGGTGTGTCTATAAAAGAGTCACAAATGCCAGAATACAACATATCGTCCGCAGCTCGTGGTCGTGCGGTAGCGTTCTCGCTTCCCACGCCCGGGTCCCCGGGTTCGATTCCCGGCGGGGTCAGGGATTTTTTCCGCCTCGTGATGACTGGGTGTTGTGTGATGTCCTTAGGTTAGTTAGGTTTAAGTAGTTCTAAGTTCTAGGGGACTGATGACCATAGATGTTAAGTCCCATAGTGCTAAGAGCCATACCACATATCGTTTTAAATTTCGCGCCTATACGTATCAAGAAGGTGGAAGCACATATCGCCAAGAAGATAGCCTATACACAATACACCGCAGCCAATTTTTTATGAACTGCCGTCAGACGAAGACGGCAGGTGTGCTATGAGTGTGTGCCTGGCTAAGAACAGCGCGATCTCTGTGATCCGAGGGATTGTCCACAGAGCACGTCCAAAGCAACTGCATTTCATGGAAATCTGAGTTCATTTGGATACAGGGCCAAATAGTCACAGACAAGGAGCGTCCTGGCCTTCCTAGCTATCCAATGATGGCACATTGTTTCTCGGTCTACGGGTCTTGTGGGTTGCAGCAATTTCAGGAACAAAATAAACTTGCTATACACCGAGAGGTCACTCGTTAGATGTGAACGCTGCCACAAGACTTCTACGCTGCCCTTCTCGAACGATGGGATAAGTGAATCAATTTATCATGTGTGTACATTGAGAAAGTAAACAAATCCCATGGTTGTATTCGCTGCTCTGACGCCTATATCCCAGTTTGCGACTTATTTATTAACTCACACTCGTATTAATTAATTTCACAGATATAATTTGAATTGCTTATTATCAGTTTGTATTTAATGTCCGACGATTTATAAAACGCTATAGAAATGTATAAAGACGAAGTAGCATGAATTCTGTTGCAGCTCAGGTACCGTTAACTTCTTTGAACTCGCGATCTGTTTTTCAGTCTCTCAGATGTGTTGCAGAGATTCCTGAGACTACCGTCTTGAAATGAAAGTACCGGAACTAAATAGTATCTATCTTTATCTGACAAAATAATACATTATATTAAAATCATAACTAACGATATCAGTTGAAGTGAAAGCTGTCGATGTAATCGGTTTGTTTTGTCCATAATTCGCGTATTATTTGACAGTGCTATTTTATCACTGGTTCCTATACAGTGTACAGCAATGAATAGATCTAAAGAGCTACATTTATGGAGACTGCCGTTGTACTGTGTATGCAACCAATTATTACGTCTGAATTCTTTTCGTAATCTTCGTGCTTCCTGTAAGTTTTATATCCGATCGTGCTTAACTACAGTGTTAAAAATTAAACTTGAATTTAAGTAGTATCATGTAATACATAGGTTGTATGTATCATTATTACTCTTTTATTATTAGTTAATATTATCTCATTATTGGTTGGTTGTTTGGTTGATTTGGGGGGAGGAGACCAAACTGCGAGGTCATCGGTCTCATCGGATTGGGGAAGGATGTCGGCCGTGCCCTTTCAAAGGAACCATTCCGGCATTTGCCTGAAGCGATTTAGGGAAATCACGGAAAACCTAAATCAGGATGGCAGGACGTGGGATTGAACCGTCGTCCTCTCGAATGCGAGTCCAGTGTGCTAACCACTGCGTCACCTAGCTCGGTATATCTTATTATTCTGACGAAATTATGCTCCATTCTTTTCTCTGGGATGCAACAATACAACAGTGATGAGGATTGCTCGAAGAATTTCTAATACACATTAGACAGAGGGGGTCCGACAGCCTAGGAGTGCGCAATAGGCTGCACGATGCGCAACCCCCCTCCCAACGTCCGTGGTGAGGTCAACCTTTGCATCCAAGACACCATGCAGCGCTGTACAGAAGGGCCCAACAATACGCCGAATGGACCGCTCAGGATTGGCATCACATTCTCCTCACCTGTGAGTGTCGCATATACCTTCAACTAGACAATCGTCGATCGTCGGAGACGTGTTTGGAGGCAACCATGTCACGCTGAACGCCTTAGACACACTGCCCAGCGAGTGCTGTAAGGTGGAAGCTTCCTGTTGTTTTGGGGTGGCATTATTTGGGTCTGATGTACGCCGCTGGTGGCCACGGAAGGCGCCGTAACGGCTGTACGATACGGGAATGCCATCCTTCGACCGTTAGTGCAACCATATCGGCAGCTTATTGGCGAGAAATTCGTCTTCAGGGACGACAATTCACGCCCCCAATGTTCACATCTTGTGAATGACTTCCTTCAGGGCAACGACATCGCTCGAATGGAGGCCAGCATGTTCTACAGACATGAATCCTGTCGAACATGCCTACGATAGATTGAAAAGTTCTGTTTATGGACGACGTGACCCACCAATCACTCTGAGGGATCTATGCCGTATCGCCGTTGAGGAGTGGGACAATGTAGACCAACAGTGCCTGATGAACTTCTGGATAGTATGCCACGACGAATACATGGGTGTATCAATGCAAGAGAACGTGCTGCTGGGTATTAGAGGTACCGGCGTGTACAGCAATCTTGACCACGACCTCTGAAGATATCGCTGTATGGTAGTACAACATGCAAACTGTGGTTTTGATAAACAATAAAAAGGGCGGAAATGATGTTTATGTTAATCACTATTCCAATTTCCTGTACAGATTCCGTAACTCTCGGAACTGAGGTGATGCAAAACGTTTGTTGATGTGTGTACAACAAGAAGACGTGCTACTGTGTATTAGAGGTACCTGCATGTGTAGCAATCAAGACCACCACCTCTGAAGGTCTCGCTATATGGTGGTACATCATGCAAAGTGTGGTTTTCATGAGCAACAGAAAGGGTGGAAATGATGTTTATGTTGACCACTTTTCCAATTTTCTGTACAAATTCCGGGACTCCCGAAAACAAGGTGATGCAAAACGTTTTTTCATGTGTGTACAACAAGGATGAGTATTGCCTCGTTTGGCCACTTTTCTCTCTTAAAAAAAAAAAAAAAACAAAAAAAAAATTTAGAAGACCTCATCTCCTCAGGTCCACATCCACATCTAACAGTTGCTCCATTCTTCTCCTTCTTCTTCTTCTTCTACTATTACTACTTCTGTTCCTCTAACAGCACTTTAACCCTCAGGTACCTATGCCTGTTCCATCTTCAGTTTTCACTGCCGGCTCTTCCTACCCCCGTTCTTTTTCTTTGCTGATTAGGCATGGAATAACATTCCTTATAGGTGATTTTTCCATAATATTTTATTTTCTTCGGTATTGTTACTAATATGTTATAAACATCTAGTTGATTCCTAGTATCCTCATTTCTTGTATGGTCTTCTCTGTTAACATCTCCAACTTTTGCAGAAAATCTTATTTGTGCTGTTTGTAGTTTACTGTTACCACTTTTTTAGGGATCCATGTCTCACTTCATATAGCAGTACAAGTATCCTTGATTTTATAAAATTTTATTGTACCAACTGTATTTTGTTTTGGAATGTTTCGTTTACCATTCCACAACTTCGTTGGTATTTGTTAAATTTATTTTCTTCACCCTTGTCCACATCACAGCTTATATCACATCCCAAAAAATTTAAAGCTAAAGATTTCCTCAAGTGGACTATTATCTACTATTTTTTTTTAATTCGTGGGTATTTTCGATGAAGAAGTATTAGTTTTCTTTACTGATACAAGAAGTTTGAATTCTCTCTTCCATAATTAATGTAGCTTATGCACTGTTTGTGTATCTATGAGTAATTTTCAGTTTCTACAGAATTTATCACATCATCTGAATGCATAAGGGTTTAACATACTTATTTCTATGAATCAGTGCTGTTTCCAGATATTATTCAAACCATCAATACAGGGTGTCCTTAAAAACACTGACAAACTTTAGGGACAAGTTCCTGACATCAAAACAAGAAAAAAATGTCTAGTTAACAAGGTCTCTAAAGTTCATACCGTCAGTGATATGAGCACTTGTTGATCTTCAATACTATGAAATACGTCTCTTATAACGTAAACTCTTAGCTTTTCATCTTTTGGGAGGAGGTATTTTGGACCAAAGCAAGAAAAACATGACTAGGAAACATGGCCTCTGAATTTCATACCTTAAGAACTTTCGATGAATTATTCAGCACAAGAGATGTGTTTCACACATGCGAAGATGAACTAGTGTTAATACCTTTCCAAGTATGCGCTTTAAATCCCTTGTTTACTAGACATGTTTTTCTTGTTTTGAGCAATACTTCCTCCTCCCACAATAAAGAAAGCAAAGACCTTGCTATAGAAGAGTTCTGTTTCATAGTATTGAAGATGAACAAATGCTCATACCTCTTAAGGCATGCATTTTGGAGAGGATTCTTGCTAGACTTTTTCACTTATTTCTGTGTAAGGATCCTTTCCCTAGTTTGTCAGTGTTTATTTTAGGGCCCTGTGTATAAACATTTTAATAACGTTGGTGATGGGCCACAGGCTTTTTTATGTCCATTATTGGTAGTGTTTTCTTCGGTTCTATTGTTACCAACTTTCATTGTTATTTTTACAGCTTTAGAAAGATTCATGGGATGTACAGCTTTAGTCATTATGTCCCATCGTCTCCTTCTGTTCACTCTGCCAATAGTTTTTCCGAAGTCAGTAGAAGCTACATATATGTCTAAATTCACTTCTCGTCGTTTCTCTAAAATTCTTTCGCAAATATATTATCACTGCATGAGCAGCCTTTCTGTAACTCACTTTGTTCCTCTATTGCTTTAATAGTTTTCATCTACTTCAATATTTTTCATATCGTCGTTAGTTATATCTACAAATGATTTAGAGGCTGAGTTTAGAAGGCTGATTCGTCAATAGTTTTTACAGTCGATAGTTGAAAGGTATTAATACTATCTGGTTCACATGCTTTTCTGAATCACATACGTTTTAAAGCCACTTGTAGTTCCACTGCAACTGAATCCACATTGGTATTATATAATGTGATCTCTTCATCTATCATTACTGAAGCTCCTATTTGCCACAATTTCTTGCACATTTTTTCATTGACTTTTGCTTATAGTATGTAATTCTACAGTATCTTTCTCTGCACTGCTTAAATTTTTCATTAGTTCATAGGTAATAGCTATTCTCAGATGTATATCGTGCTCTACCCTTGTTATAAAATGATGTCATTACTCGATGCGCAAGTCTAGTAATTTGTTTGGCATGGTTCCATCTCTACTTACATTCCTATTCACTTACTGTTGTTTTATTCTGCAGGAGTTGTTTGAGGGCTCTATCTTTTCCTCCAACGTTCTTTTCAGTCTTTTCAATTCAAACCCGTCCTCTCCATTTGTCTGTACATAATCTGCGTTAGTATCTTACATTTATAACTAGTGAAACTGATAGTTAATCAATACAATGTCATCAATTGCCTTTTTATTGGAATTATGAAATTCATCTTCAGTTTTTAAAGTATTTCTTCAGGCTCATGTTTACTGCACGCCAAGTGAAACAGCATTATTATGGTTGTTTCTCATATGGATAATAATAGTTCTAGGTGTTAGTTGTCTAAATGCATTATCTAAAATTAGATCTTTCAGTAGTCTATATCATTTCTTATACGTATATATTTCTTTGGGTCCTTTAAAAGCTGATCCCACGCCCGGGTTCCCGGGTTCGATTCCCGGCGGGGTCAGGGATTTTCTCTGCCTCGTGATGGCTGGGTGTTGTGTGCTGTCCTTAGGTTAGTTAGGTTTAAGTAGTTCTAAGTTCTAGGGGACTTATGACCACAGTAGTTGAGTCCCATAGTGCTCAGAGCCATTTGAACCATTTTTTTTTAAAAGCTGAATTCTTTCTGTTTTACTGTTGATCAATTCAGTATCCACATACTGGGCCTTACTTGCCTGGTTGTTTCCTGTATTGCCTTCACTATATCATCTCCCACAACTGTCTATTCCTTTCCTATGGCTTCTTCTTTTTAATATATGGCTTAGTCGTTACCTAATGTTCTGTATAAATCTGTCAACAATGTCTGGTCGTTACAACTTATACAAGTCCTGTCTCTTTAATTTCCTAGCTGTCTTCATGACCATCTTAACCCTAGGATGCATTTATGTCCCCTGCTTTTGCCCAAGTAACTTTCATACTACACATTCCCTATGAGGTATTGTTTGTTGGCTATTTTATGAAACATTAGTGCCAATATATATTATAGAAAATTCCTGCTTTGAAAGAAAAAATAAATAAACTTATTATGGGTCCAACATACCCCCTCTTAGGCTTCCATGCTATAGAAAATTTTCCTTTGTAGTATTTCATATTTCTCATCTCTACAACAATGCAAGTTAGTTTCTTGTTGGTTGTTATTCTTGATATTCACAAAAATCGGTTTACTTTGAGAGGAAGTGATTGTTGATGTCAGTCAGCTGTTATTTATCTTGTAAACTTGCAGTGAATTAGTGTAGTTCCATACTGTTCACACCCAGACTTAGAAATGACTAAAAGAACACGTGACTCGTCTTTAAAAAGTGTTCTGAATGAAATTTTAGATGAAGATTCTGACTCGGGGCGTGAAAGTGGATATGAGGATGGTGTTATGGAGTATGATTCAGATCGGGGAAGTGATGTGGATGTTAGAGAAGATGAAGATAGCACAGCTTCAGGCAGTGACCATCAGGATGTTATTGTGGCCAAGTCTGGAAGAAGGTACGTAACCACAAAGCTTAGAATTCCTCGGAGGTCTGTTGCTAATATAGTAAGAGAGCAGGCAGGAGTAACTCCAGCTGATGTTTGCCATTCAGCTGGAGAAGCCTTGAAGTTACTTCTTACGCCTGACATCATGGATGTGACAGTAAAACATTCAAATGAAGAGGCACTTAGGCGAAATTTTACTTTGACTAATGAGAAAGAATTGTATGCCTTTATAGGATTCCTGATACTTATGGGGGCAAATAAGGACAATTCTGTCAGTGTACACGATCTTTTGTCAGGCCTAATGGGTCGGCCAGTTTACAAGGGTATTATGGCAAGAGAACTTTTCAAGGAACTTATTGCAATCATAAGGTTTGATGACAAAAGTACCCGCCAGCTAAGAAGGGAAGCAGACAAGTTCACAGCAATCCGTGATGTTTTCAACAAAGTGAATGATAGGTTTCCTCTACTGTATAAACCAGGGGTCCACCTCACCACTGATGAGATGCTCAGCTTGTTTAGAGGGCGCTGGAACTAGTGAAATTGCAGGTAGAAGAAAGAAGTGCCAATGCAAGAGCGTTATCTAACCAAATGGTTCAATCAGTGGAGACTATTCTACAAAAGAAAATCAAAGAAGTGACGACAGAAGCACATCAGGCTCCTGTAGGGAAAGGTCAGTGACATATTTGTGTAAGAGCACAACAATCTAAGTAAACCAAAAGAAAATTGTGTACAGTGGCATAAACATGTGTGTAACACACATTCAGAAAAAATTGCGAAGTGTGTCTCTTGCCTTGCAGTTGAGGACTCAGAGTAGTCTATTGTATATGAACACATCTGTATTTTGTATTGTAATATGTCAATTTTTTATTCACTCAATCCAATATTTATAACAATTAACAACATTTATAAACCGACGCCTTAGTTAAAATACATAAAACATTTTGAAAGTTGTAATTTTTCGTCAGTAAACTCATTTAATACTTGTGGGTTCGTCGCACCCCCCCCCCCCCTTAGGCAACCAAGTTAAGAAAAAAGGCTTGGGCGTCCTAGGGTTACGTTTGTATTTAATATCTAATAAATTATGACCAGAAACATCATCTGCACTAATAAATGTCTCTGTGTTTCAAATATGATTTCGAAATCTGTATCTTACCATTGCACAACCTGTCTGAATTTTGGCGTTGTCTCCATATCTCTTCCACGTACACAATCTTCCTTCATCATCCTTAAATCTCTGCAGTGATTAAATTATACTTAGTGCAAAATTCTTTGAAGTGACTGCTGTCACATTCCTTTCACCCACTTAATATTCTCCTAAGGAATTTCTGTTCCCTTTTTTTGTTCTTAAAATTTTTTTCTTCTATCTAAATCGGAGGTACTGAATAATATATTTGAGTCATCGAAAATTTCATTAATCTCTTCATCGCTAAAGCTTTATACACATACGTTTGTAGTATTCTGTGGATTTTAATTCCTGAACTAATCTGTCTCAAAGTTATATTCAAGACGTCGTCAGGTAGATTTCTTTTTTGGAAAAACACAGCGGATCTTGACAATAAAGGGAATGAGAGCGAATAATAAGGGAGAATCAAAATGAATACGTGCTGCATGACAGTGATTAGATTTGTCCTAAGAGCGCTAGAATTTGGCGGTGCAGTGAGATCGTTCCAGGAAATGCGATATCGCTAATTCGAAACAGGATTGGATTCATTAGCGGGTGAGAAATTTGTCGGTAACGGTGCGGTGGCTGCGTACAGCTGAGGACGTGATTTCGCGTCATTAGGCGGCGGCTGCGTAGCCCCGGCCGCGGAGTGCAGTCACGTCGCGGCGCGCAATGATTGCGTTACGTGCCGCAGGGCGGCGGTGGCGGTAGCGGAGGGTGCTTCCGCCTCCGAAGGAGAGGCGCAGAGTTGAGCTGAGCAGCTGCGCGCTGCTAATCGCGCACTTGGCCGCCTCGCGAGGAATGCCCGATGAGAGGAGACGGCGAGCTGCGGGTTGCGAGGGCAGCAGGGGCAGCGCCACTGTGCCCTCTCCCTGACGCCTCCCTCTCTGGTACCGTGTACCTTCAAATCATCTAGTGCCTGAGCTGTTGTTAATACACTAGGCGGCAAAACAGGTCATAAAGGAAATTCTGTCTAGGGCATTGATGACCAAGAAGTATGAGCGCGTGTGTTTCTCTCTGACCGCACCTCACACTTCCCTCGCAGACACGCGCACTGTCTGAGAGGGCACAAAGAAAGAGAAGGGTGGATCTGGAACGCGCCGCATTAGGAGGAAGTGTTGCGGTGTCAGTGTAGGTGGTTTCCTTTTATTAGGAATGTGGAAATTAATGTCATTGTATATACTTCCATTATATAGTTGTATTAGTCTCTCCTGATCCACTGCGGACCTAGGACAGCGGCTGGTTAAGTATTTAACAATGAAATTCGCCAACAGTTGAATGGGATAGCTATCTTATTTGTAGTACCAGTTTTGGCATTCCATTATGCCATCTTCAGGCCCCGTATGCGTCTCTCCAAAATAAACGATATTGGCTTCCTTGGAGGCACTTGGGATAGGGTATGCCAAAATCGTCTATTTTGGAGACATGCATACGGGGTCAGAAGATGGCATAATGGAATGCCGAAACTGGCAGTAAAAACAGACGGCTGTTTGCGAATTTCATTGTTAAATACTTGTATTAGTCATCTGGTTTATTTATTATCTCGATAATTCACATTTATGACAACAGTACTTGATTCTTAATAATATTTCATAAAGGTAACCCGTGAAAGCATCTCGGTAAACAGCATCTTAAGGCAACCTGTGGAAACGCATATCTGTTAGTCTGACACTGGGGTCAGAGGAAAGACAGAAAATAAATCGCCTAAGTACTGAGTTATCACCATTATATGAACTGTTAGTGGAGGATAGAACTGCTGAAGGCAACACACAGAATTATAGAGGATACTACACCTCACCTGTTGTGAAATTTTCAAGCATACATTTTATAACTTGCAGAATAACTCGATAGAGTGAAGCTCTAAGGTGTTAAAGTAGGGAACGTATTTGATTTTCCCTACCCCTCACGCAGAAACAGCTTGGTCTCACCATATTGTAGCTGTAAATAGAAAAATTACTGCGACCTCTATTTGCGGCAGGGCCTGCGTCCTTCCTTCAATGTTGGTGTCATAAGTTAAAGATCTGTTATGGAGATGTAAGTAGAAGACCTGCGGAGAAGCTCTTCGACCTGACCATGAGGAGAAAATAGATAGCTGAACTGTGTATTTACTGTGGGGCGGCGTCCATCCATTTTTTACCGCGTTTTTAGTTCCAATTTACATCTGATTGGGTGGAATCTATTTCTGTGAGTTCTGAAGGGTAAAAATGCGTCTCTGACAGCACAGGTCCCTTTCCTTGGGCTATGTTTAACTTGGTTAAAAAACGCCTAACAGTTTCCTCAGAAAACCGCCATTCCTTGCTGTTTTTGTCCCGTTCTTCAGCCAATAAAGAAGTTTCTTCCTTTTTTTTTTGTTTTAAATCCCGTGGTTTCAGTCACTTTGAGGAAAGTTCCAGAAGAGCCAATATCCGTTTTCCTTATGTTCTTGAAAAAAAACTTTTTGTGTAAGAGCCGTACGTTCAGTGGTGTTGTGGTGTCACCGCCAGACTCCACACTTGCTAGGTGGTAGCCTTTAAATCGGCCGCGGTCCGTTAGTATACGTCGGACCCGCGTGTCGCCACTATCAGTGATTGCAGACCGAGCGCCGCCACACGGCAGGTCTAGTCTAGAGAGACTCCCTAGCACTCGCCTCAGTTGTACAGTCGACTTTGTTAGCGATGGTTCACTGTCTCCATACGCTCTCATTTGCCGAGACGACAGTTTAGCGTAGCCTTCAGGTACGTCATTTGCTACGACCTAGCAAGGCGCCATATTCAGTTACTATTGTGAACAGATAATATTGTGAATCATGTACCGCAAGAGTGACGTTCATCATTAATGGATTAAAGTTAAGTATCAAAGTAATGACGTCCGCTTTCTGAATTCTAATTCCTTGTCACGTTCCAGACCTCACGTCAGTATAGTTCTTCCCTCCTCACGCCAGCCTGCGTGAGCTAAAACGCGTGCATTTCAGCCTCCTCTATTAACACGGTGTTGGCTCATCTGCCAACACAACAAGTGTCCTACATTTTTCAAACATTTATTGCTTTCTTTTCACCTGCCCAATACTGATCTCTGTTGTCCATCCTAAAAGTCATGTTTACGTTCGGCAGTCAATATCGCTTTCTACTAAGGTTCCTCCTTCTCACTCCATCTGATGAAACGTTCTTGTAAGCGGTCGCAACAGGGTTCTCTGACCGTCGCGGAATTCGCACGGCGTCGCTGCAAGGCACCAGAGAGCGCCCTGCTACTAGCTTTTGGCCATTGTGTGACCATCGCCCCATGTGGCACCTTCTCAGGAGAAGCGCAACGGGACACCTGGTTATCCCAGCTTCCGGTTCAGTGGCCTTGCTATCGAGTTTGCTTCCAAAACATTTCTCAATAGCATACAAGTCCGGTTTTGTACTAATGGAAGTAATAATCACTCATACGAAAGATGAGTTAATTGCACAGTTTGACGGTAGGTCCTTAGTATGAATCTTCACAAGCTGCGGCGTGGTTTCGAATATAACAGTGATCCAAAAATTGTATAATCAATTTCGTTATTTCTGTCTACGATCGTTAAATTGTCAGGTCAGCAATGACCATCTTCTGTAAACTGAAGCAGCAAGTCAGTACCGAAGCAATGACTATTAACTGCAAAAGGTAGAGCCTTGCAGCTGGTCTCTCACACCAAACTACGCGAAAGTGAAAATTAAGCTGAGTCCAGCCCTTGCCTTACCAATTAAAACCAAAAGTGAAATCAACTAAATCAGTGGCCAGTTACAAGAATTATATCATACCTGTTAAGTAAAGAAGCTTTCGAATTTCATTTCAGTTTTTGTCCCTAGAGATTTCTAACAGGATGGGGACTAATGCTGAGAAAACCGAAATGAGACGTAAAAAAAAGTTGGTTAAAATGATCAAACCACGGAATATAAATGTTGTAAAAACTAAGGATGGCATTGGGCAACATCGATTCAGTAACAAGGTTGCTAACATAAAAAGTATTCTACTGAGGGATGATGAAAAATACATTACTGAATAGAGGTTTACAAAATAAATTCAAGCTGAACTTGCGAATGCAATCAAGGAATGCGACATTAGCATTCTTCAATGTAAAAAATGTTCAGAGTAATGTCCCGATAAAAGAAACTATTGAAATTATTAGACGGAATCTGCTAAACCATAACAGGATCGGTACTGTAGATTGTAAACAATTGTACACAATGTACGGAAATGAATTTTTAGATTTGGTATTAGCTTACTTTTTTTTACTTTCATTGACAAAATATATTACCAAAAAGATGGGCTTCCGATGGGTACTACTTTATCAGATATTTTTGTGAACGATGAAGAATGCAGATGTTTTGCTGATAGGGGGTGACGTCAGTAAGGTTAACGCATTTGCCCAAACAATAGGTAGGATGCATTCACAAATATACTAAGAAGTACAAGAAGAGAACTTCATTACCTACCTTGAACTTACTATTAAGAAAGCTGACAACAAACGTAAGTTTTAGATTTTCCATATCATCAATGCCAGTTCAAGTCACATTCCAAGGTATAAAAAAGCCTTCTTCTCCTCAATGATTCAAGGTTCTCTCTTCAACCTTTGGCTGAAAGCGGAATACGGAAAAAAATACTTTCTGTGAGAGATGTCATGTGCTCTTGCATTCGGATAGAAGCGAATAATAAACAGCAGCAAACGCTCCTAGAAAATACAACCAATAGAGACAGAATGAAAACTATTCAACTTAAATTTCACGGCAAAATTTCCCAGAAAATAGAGAAATATTTAAGTCAATAAAATGTTTGATGTGGTTAGATTTCATAAAATGGCGAGTAAAACATAAACTGAAAAGGGCGTATGACGAATTTAATGGCTCTAGAGCATACGGGATTGAGTGTTATAACTACGATAAATATTATATCGGTCAAACCTGCTGCTGTTTTTCCTTAAGATTTAAGGAGCACTGACAGCTGCGTAACAAATCTGCTTTGGGATTGCATTTATCGAAATCTCGTAATACTATAGGTGGAACTGAGAATAATATGCCTATTCTGCACAAAGTGCTCTTGAATTCTTAGGTGAGCTTAACATGTATAAAACGAAAACACAATGAAGTGCCAAAGAAACTGGTATAGGTATGCGTATTCAAATACAGGGATATGTAAACAGACAGGATAAGGCGCTGCGGACGGCAAAGCCTATGTAAGACAACAAGTGTCTAGCGTAATTATCAGGATTTAAGTGAGTTGGAACGTGGTCTTACAGTCGGCGCACGAGCGATGGGACATAGAATCGCCGAGGTAGCGATGAACTGCATATTTGTCCGTACGAGCATTTCACGAGTGTGCCGTGAATATCAGGAATAAGATAAAACATCAAATCTGCGACATCGCTGCGGCCGAAAAAATATCCTGCAAGAACGGGACCAGCGACGATTGAAGATAATCGTCCAACGTGACAGAAGTGCAAAGCTTCCAAAGATCGCTGCAGATTTCAATGCTGGGCCTTTAACAAGTGTCAGCGTGCGAACGATTCAATGAAACATCATCGGTATGGGCTTTCGGAGGCCCACTCTCGTACCCCTGATGACTGCATGACACTAAGCTTTACGCCTCACGTGCGCCCGTCAACATCGATATTGGACTGTTGGTGACTGGAAACATGTTGCCTGCTCGGAGAAGTTTCGTTTCTAATTATATCGAGCCAGTTAATACTGATATTGGACTGTTGGTGACTGGAAACATGTTGCCTGGTCGGAGGAGTTTCGTTTCTAATTGTATCGAGCGGTTGGACGTGTTTGGGTATGGAGACAATCTCAGTAATCCATGGATCGTGCATGTCAGCAGGGGGACTGTACAAGCTAGTGGAGGCTCTATAATGGTGTGGTAAGTATGCATTTGGAGTGACATGGGATCCCTGATACGTCTAGCTACGACCATGACAGGTGACATGTAAGTAAACATCCTGTCTGATCACCTGCCTCCATTCATGTCCATTGTGCATTCCGACGGACTTGGGAATTCCGACAGGATAATGCGACGCCTTAAACGTCAAGAATTGCTACAGAGTGGCTCCAGGAGCGCTCTTCTGAGTTTAAACATTTCCACTGCCCACCAAAGTCTTCAGAAATGAAGATTATTGAGCATATCTCGGATGTCTTGCAACGTTCTGTTCGGAAGAGGTCGCCACCCCGTCGTTATCTTACGGATGTATGGACAACCCTGCAGGATTCATGGTGTGAATTCCCTCCAGTACTACTTTAGACCTTAGTCAAGTCTATGCCACGTCGCGCTGCAGAACTTTTGCGTGCTCCATACAACCTGAATGTTAGCGGGGGGGGCTGTACAAGCTAGTGGAGCCTCTGCAACGGTGTGGTAGGTGTGCAGTTGGAGTGATATGGGATCCCTGATACTTCTAGCTACGTCCATGAAAGGTGACACGTACGCAAGCAACCTGCCTACACGATAGTAGGCAGGTGTACCAGTTTCTTTCTCTCTTTAGTTCTTATTTATACCTTGTCTTTGTCTTTACCTGGTAGGGAGTGCTTTTCATATCTGCTACGTTTTCTTACGTTGAGCGTATTCCTCTCGTGTTTTTTTTTTTTTTATTTTCTTCTTTTCTGTCTATATCTGAGGAGCTACTTGATTGAGAAGTAGCGGCTCCGGGGGAGCGGTGTGCTGAACACATGCCCCTTCATATCCGCATCCGGTGACGCCTATGGGCTGCGGATGACACGGCGGCCGGTCGGAACCCGTTGGGCCTTTATTGCCTGTTCGGGAGGAGTTTAATTTTAGTTTAGCTTCACTTTTTATATATTGAATTAGCTAGATAACCTTATTAATAGAATGGTCCGGTGTATTGTCAGTCTTTTCTTGGAATGGCATGGCGTAGGGTACGACTAGCCCTCTAGCAGAGCGGTACGTCGACAATATTCTATGCCCCGTTTTGGTGCCCTTCATGACAAGCCATCCTGGGCTTACAATTCAGTAAGATATTTGAATTTTCTCATTATGATGGTACTTAAGGGAGATCTGTTTTAATTGCTAAAAACCATGCAAAAGCTAAGATCGCACAAAATATTTTTTATTCAAGACAACCGGTTTCAACAGTCTCAGCTGTCATCTTCAGCCTTGGAATATGTCTCACTTGATATGAAAGTTTTAGTTTGGTATTATAAACAAAAACCGGAAATCGACCTGTACATTTATACATCTCAAAATTTTTTTGTAGTAAAACACCTTCATTTTACGCTGACCTCATGCAAAAGATGTCAAGTGGATAAAACTTACCACATTAGAAACGTTTGTCATCGCAGTAGGTCTTTACACTGAGGGAAGTGTGGGATAATCATAATATCATTTTGCATATAATAATATCATGCATATAAAGGGTGGTGCTTATTCTAACATGTTAAAACAGCATGTCTGCCTGTATTTAACTTCCTTTTTCCCTATTATCATTATTATTTTTTTAACATGGCACTTGCCAGTCAAGAACAAATAATAATAGGGTAATAAGGCTATAGTCATTCATTACACTGGAATCTATGTTAATTATTTATTATATTGAAACACTGGTAAAGATAGGTTTCATGTCAAAATGAGACCTATCCGGGTAGGTTGTCATGAAGTAAGAAAGTGAGGCACAACAAACACTAGTATAAGTGGCGTGGTACCGTAGAAGGATAGAAAGCAGGACGGCTAAGCTGAACATAAAATAACATGGTAAATTTATTCAACAGAATTTGACACGCCTTCCCTCAGGAGGACATCTAACATCTCTATCAATCAATGCGAAGCCGCGTAACTGCTTATATAAGTTCAGTTTCTGAAGCTGTTCCTCTTGAATACGTCGTCCAAGTCTCCTGAAATGGAATCATTTGTTTGCCTTTATACGTACATCACACCTGCTGATTTCCAAATAATTCCTTCTTGGTACGTCGCTTTTTTTCTTCTTTCTTGTTCGTTGGTATATCTCGCGAATAGACCATCAGTTTAAAATTAGAAAGATTCGAGCTCGGAGAGACGTTTACCAACCAACAGCGTTCGTTTCTTCCATTCGAGTCTAAGTCATGAAGGGGACGAAGTGACAGTGGAACAGCAAGCAGCATCCGCCACACAGCGTAAGGTGGCTTGCGTAGTACGGAGGCAGATGTAGCTGTTTCAGGTCGCCTTTACTGCTTACTCGATAAATCCGTCTGATCTGCAACAGTCTCCTTTAACATCATATATCAAAGGCTTCTAATCTTTTCGTTTCAATCTACGCCATCGTTAATGTTGTTTCACAAGTGTATCATATCAAAATTTTCTTGGTTGCACAACAAAAGGACTAATTCTTTTTCTCATTTCCCTGCCAAACTGCAGAATGTCGGTTAACGTGGTGACACAGTAAACGAAGTAGTTGTACCTAGGTCAGCCCTTAAGCAGCTGGGGAAGCAATTGGGCGGTAAAAGCGATGTTAAATTGCGCGAACACCCTGGCCGCGCCCCAAGTCCCCCCCCCCCCCCCCCCCCCAGTCACCATCCCAACACGATGCCGCAGGCCTCCTTTGAGGACAGGCCAGGCCTGGATAGTCTGGTGGTGGGCCGGATGTAATTACCGCGGCGTGGGAGGAGAGCCAGCAGCCACCTGCCGCCGCTCGCGCAAGACGCATGGCCCAAGTTTCTTAATCTCGTTCCCGGCAACAACCCCCGCGGCCGCCCCTATAAATCTCCCTCGACTTCTCCGTCCACCGCGGCTCCACCCTCCCGGTAATGTTCCCCTGCCGTTCCGAATCTGAGGCTCCGTCGCTAAACAAGAATCCGGCTCAGCTGTGCGGCAACAGCGTGGGCGAAAAATGAACTTCCGGTTTGTCAACCGACAGCCGCACTCTGATGCATGTCTCTCTTCGGCACACCTGCTGCCCCTGCTTTCGAATCTGCTGTGTACTGGAAGCAGAAACGTCTACCTACGCAGGATACACCCACACCGTACCATTGTCCTGTAATTTACAGGAAGCTGCTCAGGTTTGACGACAACATTTCGAGAAAGGAATACAAATAATAACTCTGACTCGAAGCTGTGCTTCATTCGGTTAGCAAACAATGGCAAAGTGCCTGAAAATTTTTTTGAAAAGTTGTGGAAAGTTCCTGTGGGACCAAACTGCTGGGGCCATCGGTCCACACTGCTTGATCCAACTTAAACTAACTTACGCTAAGGACAACACACACACACACACACACACACACACACACACACACATACATGCCCGAAGGAGGACTCGAACTTACGACAGGGGGGGGGGGGGGGGGGGCGTGAAACGTGGCAAGGCGCCTTCGACCACGCGGCATCCGCACGCAGCACAAACTGTCTGTTGACAAATAATCACTAAGAGTGGGTCTAATGACGACTACCCTCCGGAAATTGCGGAGGACGGCAGCTGCACTTCTATTATTCAAAGACCCCACACCCTGAGCCGAACCGATCTTAGAACACGCACCAAGTTCTCTTGGTGTTGCGCCTGTATCGAAAATAGAGTGCAAAACGTCATTTTTAACGGAGAGGAAACTTCAAACGCAAAAGTAACTTCAAGCATACCCTAAGAGAGTGTTGTTGTTGTGGTCTTCAATCAGAAAACTAGTTTGATGCAGCTCTCCATACTTGTCTATCCCGCGCTGGTCTCTTCATCTCTACGTAACTACCGCAACCTACATCCATTTTAACCTTGCTTCTTGTATTCAAGCCTTGGTCTCGCACTACAATTTTCGGCTCAATACTTCCTCAACTGCTATTCGATCACTTCCACAATTGTTATTCGATCTACCCATCTACTCTTCAGCAATTCTCTATAACACCACATTTCGGAAGCTTACATTCTCGTTTGGTCTGTTGTCAATCGTCAACGTTTCACTTCCGTACAAGCACCTCCAGAAAACAATCCCTAGCACGTAAACGTACAGGGTGAATATTTTAAAGCTCCAGTTCCAAAGCTTTCTAAAAACCGAAACCCTGCTCAATGACGTCAAATTTGATCGGAATATTACCCAAGAAGGGGGAAAGTTATGAAAACAAAAAAAAAAAATCTTAACGAAAAGTTTACCCCTAGATGGCGCTGTAAGCGGCAGAATACGCAGAATAAAAGACAAAGGTACACGTCTGTTTCTGAGTTTGCGTCTGAGTCGCTTAACAGGAGTGTCTCGATGCAGGATTGCGTCCTGCTGGTAAAGGTCTCTTACAAGAACGGTGAACGTGCTCAAGTAGCCCCTGTGTAGTTCTGAAGACTCAAGAGCATGAAAAATGGCGTTTCTCGAAGTCCACCAAGGAACTGGAAAAATTGATTACGAAATTCGAAAAGACAGGTTCCTTTAAAGTGCTGTGTGTCAGAGGAAGGAAAACAATGGATACGACGTCAGTAGAAGATGTAGCTACAGAGTTGCAGGAAGGGTCGAGCGGTGGTGTCCAAACTTTGGACATGCCTGTCAGCACAGTGCATAAAATTCTTCGAAACATTCGGCACTGATGCTCGCACAAAATTACCTATGTTCCGGAGTTTCTTCGTGCTGACCTCCTAGTAGGATAAATGTCTGCCCTAGAATTTCTTGCGCACATCGAAATGGACAGTGAATGGTAATGGAACATTCTGTGGACACAAGAGGCCAATTTTTATCTCCAAAGATATGTGAATGCACAGAATTGCAGAATGTAGCAACGCAAAAGAGTCTGGCACATCGACAGGTGGTGCTTCATTCTGCAAAGGTGACTGTGTGGTGCAAATTGACGGCATTGTTTATCGTAGAGTCATATTTTTTTCGAGTACATGTGTCCTGCGAGTCTTACTACCTCTATCGTCATTGGTAAGTGCTTTGAGAGTCTTTTGCTCACCAACGTCATTCCAACCCTTCAACAGTGGGGATGTTTGTGTAGGATCATTTTTATCCAAGATGGCGCTCCTTTGCACATTGCTCAAGCACTTAAGCGGCTGTTGCAGAGGTATTTCGGAAATGCTAGAATTATCAGCCGTCATTTTCCTACAGCCTGGACGTCCAGTACAACTGATCTTAAACCGTATAACTCCTGAGTGTGAGGTTATCTTAAAGATGCTGTGTTCAGTGCCCCAATTACAAAAGTAGCTGAATTCAAGGCATACATTGTGTAGTGTATTCTGAATGTGATCCCTAAGATATTCCGTTCTCTTATGGATCATGCTGTTCTCCGATTTCAGCTTGCGGCAGGAAACTGAACATGTCTTGCGCCATTCTCCGGGCAACTAATTTTCATTGTTGCTTTCTATGCGGTTTTCGGCCTCGGGACCATTAAAAACTGATTTCATATTTGGTCCCAATGTCATTGTTGCTTCTTATGCGATTTTTGGCCTCAGAACAACTAAAAGCTGATTTTTCCCATCCTATGTAGTACGACCCTACCACGTTGGCTGGGTTTACCTAACTAACGGTATCACAACTGTTGAATGCCAAACCTATACGATCACATACATTGCACAGAACCGTTGATTTAACGTGCACCTCACACCACAGACATCGTGTTGCGACTTATCTGCCATTTGTAGCCGAAACCATTTACTTTACAATGCTTACAGCGCCATCTAGTGGGAAAATTTTCTTTAATTTTTTTTGTTTCCATAACGTTTCCCCCTTCTTCGATAGTATTCCGTTCAAATTTCACATCATTCTGAGCAGCTGTTTTTCTACAGTGTTTTGAAACCGAAATTTTAATTATAGTTGCTCCATGTTCTAGATGTTTATAAATTGCTAAATTTTCAGATGTTCTTTTCTGGCTTCTGGCAGCCTCCGTTTTATATCTAATTCTACTTCAACCATCATCACTTATTTTGCTGCCGAAATGGCAAAACCAGTGTACTCTAATCTACTTCCCTAAGCATCACCTGATTCAATTCGACTATATTACGTTGCCCTTGCTCTACCTCTATCGATGTTCATCTTACAATCTCTTTTCAAGACATTATCCATTCCGGTTAACTGCTCTTCCAAGTCCTTAGAAATCTCTGGCAGAAGCACAATGTCTTCGGCAAACGTAAAAGTTTTTATTTTTTCTCCCAGAAACGTTACTGTTCATAGACACAAGGCGAACTCAGAACCCACCGAAATGCTCTTTTGCGCTGCCATATTTTGCCTGACGCCCAGTATTCTCCTGACATAGTACCCAGTGGTTTACTCCCCTCTCCTCAGACGGTGGAATCATCACTTAGGAGGTATTTCCAGAATGACAGCGGGGTGATTATAGAGAGGAACGTTTGTGGACAGCATGATGGCAGACTTCTACAACCAATGTCTCCCCCAAGTTATAAATTTTTGGAGCCGGCCGCGGTGGTCTCGCGGTTCTAGGCGCTCAGTCCGGAACCGCGCGACTGCTACGGTCACAGGTTCGAATCCTGCCTCGGGCATGGATGTGTGTGTCCTTAGGTTAGTTAGGTTTAAGTAGTTCTAAGTTCTAGGGGACTGATGACCACAGATGTTAAGTCCCATAGTGCTCAGAGCCATTTGAACCATTTGAACCATAAATATTTGGGAAAAATGTCTCGCATTAAAGCGTTAACATGTTGCAGAGAATGAGGAACACCATCAGTAAGCTTCATCGTCGTAGCATGATTTTTTCACGTGGAAAGTGAAACTGTACGACTACGTCTCGTTTGTAACCTTTTTACCTCTTCTTGAGAAAAAAAAGTAAGCACAACGTAGGTTTTCTTCAACACATTACTGTTTTAACATTCCACTAGAGATCTGTGGCACATTGGCTCTAGATAGCACTAAGAAACGGCTAACGTGCTGTTTTAATTTCCCTCTAGCTATTTTCTGCATCGTTCTCATACTCAGCCGAAAAAAGGAACTAAATGAAACGGTGCTTTAAGTAAGAAAATGGACATTTTCCCAGGAGACTTTTTGCCGATAAGCGCCCGCTGTGCATTCTGCATCCTACTCACAAACGAGCGCCGCTCGTTTGGGGGAGGGGCAATCTCTCTCTCCTTCCCCCCTCCCCCTGCCACCTCGACACTGCTTATCGTGAACCCCCACCCCGCCGAGATTAGCGCCGAGGAGGTGGGAATGGGGCGTAAATACAGTCGGGCCCGCCGCCGCCACTGAGGCCGCCGTTCGTATTCATTCTGGCCGCCAGAAAGCAGGCCGTGGCCCACGTCCCAGGGCACACGTACACACAACTCCCCCCTTTTCCTTCCTTCTTCTTTTTCTTCCCTCCTCTCCTTTCGATTCCTTGTCCTCGTCCTCGCTCAACGGGGCAGACTTGGAACTCGATACAGCGAAACGCACTGATACCGTTGCAACGTACACACTGTTTCCGGCTTTTCTCTCGCGTTACGTGCGCAGCCTTATCAAAGACGTGTCTCCGAGGAGCGGAACGGAAAAATAGTAGCGAGCAGTACAGTAACTACGTGCACGATTCCCCAAGACAGGTTGCTAGTACTGCATGCCGCAGACAGTAACTGTGAAATGAACTAAGCACACCAGATAAAAAGAATAAGCACTTATGGCAGACATGGCCTCAATTCAGTGAGGAACAGAGTCCATCTCTTAGCCAGCTGCAGCCACCCATCGAGGATTAGATCGCACAGAGCTACCACATTATGGGGATATTGATTACTACGTCTCACACGCTGTTCCCAATAATCTGAAACATTTTCTATAGCATGAAGGTTGAGTGATTTAATGGGTGCTATAGGTTGCGTGTGTTTTGCACAAAGCAGAAACATATAGTTGCAGCCCTATGGACACAGCTCTTGTCATGTTGGAAGATGGGAGAGTCCACAGTATACTCGTCGTGAAGACAGTTTTTGTTCACAATAATCTGAGTGAGCCACTTCTGTAGCACTCAGCTTACGTACAACACTGTTATTGATCACTCACACAGTCGGTTTTGCAGAGACCTGTGGAACACACGGGTGGTTCCTGTGCTCATTGTAAGCATGCTTATACACTCCAAGGAGCAATCCTAATCGAAAAACGTAAACAGTGGCAAGGTGAATCACACTATGATGAATGGCACATGTTGAAGTCTGCAGACAACAGCGAGGATTGCCACGCAAGAGCGGGCTCGTAGCATTCATGGGCATCCTCGTCGACGGGTCCATGTGATGTGCCCACAGTTGCGACAGCACCATCTGTGGTACAAATCACTGACCTTCATTCCATATCAATACTTGGGCTGGGTGGGTAATCCGAATCACTGTCGGATACTAAGGGGCCCAAGTCATGGTACATAAAAACACCCTCAAAGCGTCACAGAACAACCACTGGCCTCAGCTAGACCCTCCACACTATGAATGCCTCACTGGCCCACTGTTGCGCTCAACACCTTGGATTATTTGAAAAGAGGCAAAATCGCGATCATCTTACACACTTCCAATAAGCTATCGTCCAGTTTCAATTGGTCACCTCAGTACATGTAGCTTGTTCACTTCTGTGAGCAATGGCCTTTTGCAAGGTATCTAACTCATTGCAAGCAGTTTCATTTTCGGTCTTTGCTTGGAAACTGGTTGAGATGGGCCTGTATTCAGTTCCTGTCTGATTGAAAACAACTGTGACTGACAAGTTGTGACTCTTTTCTTCATTCTCTGATGCTTAGGATATTTTTACAGCTACTGTTGTTCTTACGCCATGTTAACTGGCTGCACATGATACACCATTCAATGTAGAAATTCCAGAGTGTTGTAGGGAAGCAGCCTACTCACGCTGTAGTAAATTCACATCAGTTTCCATTCCGTGCCAGCCAGTCTGCTGTAACTAGCTCTGACGTCATAAATGTTGCGCAATACCTTAAAAATCAAGCAAATGACCTAAAACTTTTCTAGCATTTCAGGAATAATACTAAATTAATGTGTGTTAAATATCAGTTCGATAACTTCAGCCATTTTCGAAATTTGGACGTTTTTCTAAAAAAGATCATTGGCGCAACAGAAAAGAGCTAGAGACTTCAAAATTTATATTTAGATTCATCTTTCATAATGATTTAATAAAAACAGTACTTTGGATTTCACAAATTAAGACTTTAGTGGAAATTCATGATTTTGTGGTTTTCGTCTCAAAGCTGAAGGAAGCAAGATAGATTAAGTAGGCTAATAAATAAGGCTAGGAAGTTTAGATTTAAATAGGTTGGAGGTCCGCTATGACTATGAAGATGTGAAAAGTTTCTTTTGAATACCTATAAAATTATAGCGATAGCGGATCTCAAAAGGGCCAGTCCAGAGCTCATCTACTGCGTGCAGTGTAATTTAATTAATTCTCTCGCCCAAAATATTTAACTTAGCCACGTCAAAATTTTATTATCAATACTTACCTACGTGCTGAATGCACGTTCAAATTAAGAGCTTCTTCGGCCATCAGCAAAAGAAGCTATAAATTATTATGTAACTTGAAGTGGTGCGTTACTAGCCCAGCGGCTAGTCGGGAGAGCTGAAAAGATCAGGCGTTTCCCTTAGCCGTCCGCACCGCGGATATATATATAAGAACGCTGCGCGAGGAAGCAAGGCCCCAGTTCTCTCCAGACGCTGAATGACACGCCATCTGTGTCGGTAGTCGCGTCGCATCAGTGTATCTGCTACAAACAGCCTCGGGTGCCGTATTAAGTTACTAGAGATACGCGGAACCATGAAAACAATTCTTGTGAAGTGTTAATTCTGGGATGATTTTCATTATCTAGCTTCAGTTTGCGTATTGTCGTATTTTCACGTGCCGTCGCGGGACAGACATTCTACCAAATATTTAGCGTGGCGTTTGATGAAGTATTTTCATCAAATTATGGCGAGCATTCTTTTTAACATTTAATTCGGACATTTATAGTTGCATCAGCGCATTAGACTCTGAACTGGTTCAAATGGCTCTGAGCACTATGGGACTTAACATCTATGGTCATCAGTCCCCTAGAACTTAGAACTACTTAAACATAACTAACCTAAGGACAGCACACAACAGCCAGCCATCACGAGGCAGAGAAAATCCCTGACCCCGCCGGGAATCGAACCCGGGAACCCGGGCGTGGGAAGCGAGAACGCTACCGCACGACCACGAGATGCGGGCAGACTCTGAACTGCTCTGTTAGTTAGGTTGTAGGGATACTTGTGTTTTTTTTTTTTTTTTATCAGTGAATTTCAGAATATACTCAACTATTTTGGAAAACCGTTTTTGATTAGAAATCCCGGACAATCTCCTAATTCCTCAGAGCTATAAGCTGCAGCTATAATGGTATCTCAATTGAAGTGGGCACTAGGATCTCTAATTACTGGCTCCATGTTTTATTAAATCACTTTCTGGGTGCCAAGAAGTAAATAGAGAGCCAGTGTTGAGAACGGCGAAAGACAGCATTAACAACATTCTAAAAGCCAGAAACTGATTCTACATGCAAGCAATTATACAGCAATTCATTTATTTTTCTACAAACCTATCCGCCGCCCCACATATGGTTCATCGGCCGGGAATTACGCTAAGTGAAAGTGATTTTTAACTATTCGGATTCGCGAGTGAAATGCGACACGCAGCTGAGTAATAGAGCAGTGAAAGTGTTACGTGTGCATATGGACGACGCAATTGGATTAACAACGCATATGGATTGACGGAGCTGGCACTGAGTCTAGCGGTGCTGCCGGCATCGCGAGAAGCCAGTCTCGCCGTACCGCAGTCGTCCCCTGGAGCAGCCGGCGCAGAGCCTGCAATTGCGGGCCACGCAAACACACAACAGCCGTCGGAGAGCCGTCTGCAGTTCAACGGGCCACGTCGCATCAGGAATCCTGGTACGCCGCGCCGGCAACGCCACACGTCGTGCAGAAGGAACTAAGTTAAGTGAAAAGCTGTTAAAAATTTTACTAACCTGCACTAAAAGACTGTCGGCGATGGAACCGTCAAAAGAAGCTGAGGTTAAACTTAAATCAGAACCTATGTCTGTTGAGGGAACTGTAAATCCAGACAACGGTTCAAGTGTAAATATGCATGAAAGTAGTAATGTTAATGTGAAATATGAAGTATTGTCTCCTGACAGTAGTGTGCGAAGGGGCAATGAGTCAATAATAGAGACCCCTGTAGTAAAGCGGAAAGTAGAAATTGTAAATTTATTGGATGATAGTTTCTCTGATGAATTAAAAATGAAACAGTCATCAGAGATGGTAGAGTTTAAGAAGGAGCAGTTAGATATGACTAATCAATCAGAAGTTTCATGTAGTTTTGATGATTCTGGTATTGGAGCTAGTTTTTCGTCACCAGAGTGTGATAAAAAGCCAGCTCGTGAGCAACCCAAAGATGCTGGGGCTGTTGATCTAAATGTTATATTACAAGCAATAGCTGCCAGTCAAACAAATTTTAATATGCGGTTTGAGGCAATGGACAATAAATTAGAATCCAATAATGCTGAATTAAAGTCTGAAATAAGTGAACAGGTCAAAAGCAGTAATGCTGAGTTAAAGTTTGAAATAACTGAGGTCAAAAACAGTAATGCTGAATTAAAGTCTGAGATTGTGGCCAGCCAAACAAATTTTAATAAACGATTGGAGGTAATGGACGATACCTTCAAGGTTGGTTGCAATAAGTTGAAAGAGGGTCTAGACAGTTTGAATTATAAAATTGATTACAACCATGAGGATATTAAGAAAAAGGTTGCTCCACAGTTTTCTGAAATGTATAAAACAGTTAAATCCGAAGTTGCTGAGGTTCGCAAAGACTTCCAAATGGAAGATGCGAAGCTGGAGCACAAGTTAACAGAAAAGATCGAGGCGGAATCTGAACTGTGCTCAGATAGGTTTAAAGATGTTAACATAAAAGTAAACATATGTCAAGCAGACATAGATGCAATCAAAACTGATACTACCCATATTGTACAAAGAGTAGATAATGTGGAAATGAAAGTAGAAAATATTAGTACTAACATTGCTAACATTGAGAGTAAAGTAGCTTCAGTAACTTCTGGTAATGGTAATATACAACAAGTTGTAGCTGCAAACGCCGCTTTTATCGGGTGTCGGCAGTTCTTGCGGTTCGATCCAGACAAAAATATCCACCCGCTAGATTTCTGGAACGATTTTGAAGATGTGATTCCACCAACTTGGTCTAAACGAGATAAAATCTCGTTTGTTAGAAGCCATTTAGCAGGTGACGCCATGCGTTGGTCAGCTGATGTTATGTTGAAGTGTAAAACATTAGCGGAATTTAAAACAGCTTTTATTAATGAGTATTGGTCTAGCAATAAGCAAAATGAAGTGTTGAGAGAATTTTGGAGTGGAAAACGCTTCAATGCAGGCAAGGAATCTATTAAAGAGTTTGCTAGGTCATGGATTTCACGTTTGTCACATTTGGCGGAAAAGCTAAAACCAGAAATGATTATACTAGGTCTTGAAGCCAAACTGCCATGGTATTGGCAAACTAGAATTATATCAGCCCCTAGAGACAATCTGGATCGTTTCATTGAGTATTTGGAACGTGTAGAACGTGTTGTTGCCAATGAGGAGCAAGCACGTAATAACAGAAATGCCAATAACAATAATAGTAATTTTAGGAACGAGCAACATGGCAATGTAAACATCAGAACAGTAGGTGTTCGTAATCCTAAGAGAGGTAGGAATTGGGGAAATAATTATCAGAACCAACAATGGCGTCCAAGGGATAATAATTTTGTTCCAAACAGAAATATGCATGTAAACAACAGTACGGAAAGTAATGCCGTGCCAGTCAACTATAATGAAAATAAAGGAAACAGTAGTAGGCCGAGGCAGGAAAACTAGTTCCCGTCTATGAGGACACTGGCGCTCACCAGGCGGTTACTTTTCCTAAGCCAGTAGTTAAGGGAATTGGTAAGACAGATCAGAATACTCAAACTGATCAGATGGATGAAGAGTCGGTAGCACCTAAGGATACAACAGAAATATTAGATCACTCACAGTATTTGATAGATACCGTGTTAGAGACGCTTTCTAAGTGGGAAGAGAAAGAGAAGGCGCAGCAGTGTAACAGTACGGAAGAGCTACAAAATATTGAATTGACAGGTGAAGAAGCAGAAGAAATTCATGCTTATATTTACGATGAGGATGATGTGCTCTTATCTAAAGTGCCTGTGCAGGATGTTGATAATGTACTAATAGATTTAGGACAGGAGATAAGTGGGAATGTAGAGGGTAGGCTGTTTGGGGTCGATGAACCCAGTAGCTGTGACCAGTTGTCACTTGAGAAGGAAACCGACGATAATGGTGAAAGTGGTTTAGCTGTAACTAATGTTATGCCCGGTCTGGAGGCGCAGAATCGCTCAGACTACAGTAATTTGGGTCATGTTCAGCAAACTAAATGTAATGAAGTCGTGCGGTGTTTCGATTTAAAATTAATAGACCGACTGGAAAAGGCAGCTGAAAATGTAATTCAGGAAACCCCTACACACTGTGACCTAAACGTAATGAAGACAGAAGTCGATCACTTTAGTTGGAGACAAATCCAAAAGGAACTACTAGATGAATTTGAGGAACCACCTGTACAACCTAGAATAAGCCACCCTATAATAATAGTGAATATGTTGGGTATCAATGTACGTTGTCTCTTAGACAGTGGAAGTGAAGTGAGTGCGATATCTCAGTCCTTCTTTGACGCATTACCTGGTAAGGACAAGCTTACAGTAATGAGGATATCAGGACTAAGAATAATTGGTGCTACTGGCAAGGTGTCAAAAACGGTAAAGCAAGAAGCTTTGCTGCCCTTTAACATTAATGGTAATTTAATTGATCATCCATGTTTAATTGTAAACAATCTCAGTATTGAGGTTTTAATTGGCATAGATTTCTTGTCAAAATATCAGAGTGTTGTTGACTTTGAAAAAAGCCAGTTAAGAATGGTCTTGCCAATAACCGGAGTAATTATAGTACCTTTTAGTGATAAACATGTAGTAACTGATCATGAAACTTGGGAGCTGCCTATACGAGTTCTGAAAAACAGGAGATATTGGGACGAAGGTGTTAATCTTAATAACAATAAGTTGAACACAGAAGAAGAAGAAGAAGAAGCAATTATTTTAGACAAAATAGAAGCTAAATTGCAGGAAATCAATAGGATTTCAAGCAATCAAAAGGAAGAACTGAGACAGGTTCTAAAAAGGCATCATAAGGTATTTTCGGATCGACCTGGCATAGTCAAAGGTTATGAATGTCAGTTACAAGTGAAACCCGGCCAAGTGTTTTTCAGGAAGCCATACCAAATACATGTAGCAAGGAAGGAGGCGGTTCGAAAGGAGATACAGAGAATGCTGGAGTGGGGTGTGATTGAGAAAGCGGTCAGTGAGTACAATAATCCTCTTGTTGTTGTACCAAAAAGAGACGGGAGTGTCAGATTGGTCTTGGACGCTCGTTGGTTGAATGAAATAGTGGTTAGGGAAAGTGATAGACCGCAGAACATGGACGAGTTATTGCAAAAGTTCCGGGGAGTAAAATTCTTAACTTCTATGGACATCACGTGTGGGTATTGGAATTTGCCACTGGCGGAAAGTTCAAGGAAGTACACAGCTTTCTTGTACGAAGGAGTTTGTTACCAATACCGTGTGGTACCTTTCGGACTTAATATCTCTGTTTGTGCCTTCGTACGTGTGATGTACCATGTTTTAGGACCAGCTTTAAGTAATAAAATAACAGTCTACGTAGATGATCTGTTAATAGCAACTCCTACCTGGGAAGAACACATAGCTTTATTAGAGGAAGTGTTAGAGGCTATTGAGAAAGGTGGCATGAAACTAAAGATTGAAAAGACAGAGTGCGTTAAAGAGGAAATAGGTTTCTTGGGATATAGGATAAGTGGAAAAGGTATTCTGCCTGACCCAGGCAAGCTAGCAGTCATTGAAAAATTTGAGGCTCCCAGAAACAAGAAGCAGTTGAGATCAATGTTCGGTCTTTTCGGCTTCTATAGGCGTTTTGTTAGTGATCAGGCTTTTAATGCTCCCTGTCTTCACCTCCTGCTGAAAAAGAATACCCCTTGGGTTTGGACAGCAGAATGTCAACAGGCGTTTGAGGTGCTTAAACAATCTTTAATTAATAGTCCAATTTTGCATCATCCTGACTTTGAAAAACCATTCTGTATGTCTGTTGATGCTAGTGGCTATGGTATAGCGGTGGAGATATTCCAGGTAGAAATAGAGAACGAACAAGAAGTGCACAAGACTATAGCTTTCGCAAGTCGATCTTTACAGGCAGCAGAGAGAAATTATGGCATCTCAGAACTAGAAGTGCTGGCAATTGTATTTGGGGTACAGAAGTTTGAGCAGTATCTATTAGGTCACAAGATAATAGTTTACAGTGACCATAAGGCATTGACCTTTTTAAAGACCTGTAAATTGAGGAATGCTCGTTTGGTAAGATGGTCATTGTATCTCCAGCAGTTTGACCTTGAGGTTAGATATATTCAAGGGAAAGATAATCTGGTAGCTGATGGGTTATCTAGAAGTGCGGATCTCTGTGATGACGCGGGAATTATAGCAACAGACCCAAATGAAATTCGAATGTTTGCATTGCACGAAGTAAAGGAAGAAAGTGCATTAAAGAGAGTGATTAAGAACTTGAGACGTGAGCAGAATGCAGATGACCAACTGAAATTAGTGAAGAGCTATTTAGGAAATGCGAACTATCCCAAGGTTTCACAATACTATTGTCTGCATAAAGGTATTCTGTTTAGAAGGAAGAAGGTAGGTGTTTCTGAGTGGAAGCTGTGCTTTCCCTCACAACATGTAGACTTACTAATCGACTATGTACACCTGAGGTATGGGCACTACGGTGCAAAGAAGTGCATTGCGAAATTACAAGAGAAGGTTGTGTTTGACAACATGTACCGCCGTGTGGCCAAGCGTCTAGCATCGTGTGTAGTGTGCCAGAAAGTCCGTGCTGCCAACACCAGAATACAAGGGGATATGCATTCAGTAGAGCCAACTGAAACCCTAGAATTACTGGCTTGTGATTTGTTTGGCCCTCTTCCTGTTTCGAGAGGTGGTTGCACCCATGTTTTTGTTGTGGTGGATGGATTCAGTAAATATGTTAAGCTATACCCAATTAAAAGAGCAAATGCAAAAACATTGGTTGAAAAGTTGGAAAAAGATTTCTTCGTGAACGTTGGCGTTCCGAAGAATTTGCTGTCAGACAATGGGCCTCAATTTACTTCTGATAAATTTAAGGAATGTCTAGATAAGGCCGGCGTGAAACATCTGAAAATATCTGCGTATTTCCCCCAAGGAAATATGAGTGAACGTATTATGAGGGAATTGAATAGGCTTTGCAGAACTTATTGTGCTCGAAAACACTCAAGTTCGGCAGAGCACATTAAGTATTTTGAGAATGTAATTAACAACTTAAGACATGATGCAACTGGTTTTGCACCTTGCGAATTGATGTTTGGCCAAGAACCGCACAATGTGATTGCAGATATGGTAGAATTCCCTATTCTAACGCAAATATCCACAGACGAGAAGAAACTAAAGGCTAGGGCTAATATGAGAAAAAGAGCGTTGGAAAGGAAGAAGCGTCATGACGCAAAAGCTGTACCTACTAGCTTTGAAATAGGTCAATTAGTCCTTGTCAAAACCAAAGAAAAATCAAAGAAAGTAAATGCAGAAACAAAAAAATTCATGTTCGTATACCAAGGACCTTTCAGGATCATAGGAAAACCACATGCCAATGCATATAGGCTAGAGTACCCTAAAAGTAAGAAGCTATTAGGTCTCAGGAACGTGATTGACCTAAAGAAATTCATAGGTAGTGAATGAATGCTGTAGAGAGGAGGTTGTTCTGTAACCTCTACACAGTGTGGCAACTGTGCAGTCCCAGCTGTGTGAGATCTTCTTTCCTTTTCAGGTCTCACTCACTCTTCATCTTTTCTGTCCACCTAAAATTTCTAACTCTTCTTTACAGCATTAAGCTAATGAATGCTGTAGGGAGGAGGTGGTTCTGTAACCTCTACACAGTATGGCAGTTGTGCAGTCCCAGCTGTGTGAGATCTTCTTTCCATTTCAGGTCTCACTCATTCTTCATCTTTCCTATCCACAAAAATTTCGACCTCTTCTTTCCAACAAAAAATTTTCCGTCATGGCTATCGAGCCGTGAGTTCTGGAACCATTCTATCTACCGATTGGTGATGAAAAATACCTAATGTGACAAACCTAATAGTGACAAACAATAGAGAAGTATGACATAATTAAGATATAAAATGTATTTGAGTAACAAGTATGTATAGAACCCAGGTAATATAGTAAGTACAAAGTGTTGTTTTATTGGAAATGGTCCACCAACAGTAATTTAAAAAGATATATGAATTTATGTACAAGCAGGATCTGAAGTGGTAGTGAAACCTAGTGTATGTATTAGAGCTAACTAATAAATAGTAAAAGAGATTGCTTAGTGTTAGGAAAAATATGCAGATAAGTTGTAAGATTAAACTCACCTGGTGTAGCAAGGAAAGGCAGTGTAATAGAATTGAGCAGTGTTTGTGGTTGAGACGTGAAGAACGCGTCCCTGAAGTATTTATTAGGTTGGAGCTGGCCATTATTTTAGTGTAGTGTGTGACAGGATACACCTACACGTATTGAGGTTATGAGTTGGAGGCGTGAATGCGACCATAGGTACCCTTACGTTAGATGAGACTGAGTAGCTTATGGTGTCCTATAGGTTTAAGGAATTTAGCATTACGCTCGTCCATAATTACTTGATGCACTTTAGTGGTAGGTCTGAGAGAGACTACCTGAGGTTTCAGCGTCCGATCGAGTGGAAATGGATTGCCACGTGAGCAAACTAATCAGCTGCAATACACTATGAATATGAGGTAAATGTGCTTTCCTATGCTTTAAATTTAAATGGAGTGAGTATTACTTAAGTTCATACACTAGCAATGTAAATAAATAACATATTGACAGACGTGAAACATTATTTTAGCTCAGCATAAATACACTTCAAAGTAAGTAAGTACCTAATTGCAGATGTGGAACTGACAACAGCAGAGGACCAATAAGTGGATTCAGTAGTCAACTAAACGTAGTGTGTTTTGAACACTCACAACTGTACTATTACCAAAAGTTACTCACATGTACGAAAGAAGCTGAGAAAACCACTAATCATACTCATACTATCTCTAAGAATAAGGTAATCAAAGATGAGTCAGTTAAGTGCTTAAAATGCAGATTTGTCAGGAATGTACCGAGCATTGGTTCAGTGTTCCGGCCCAGAAATAATAAATTGAGATTAAATAAGATTTATGATTGTATGCCTTGAGCATAAATTTTCTGTAGTACGTCACTAACGGCGTTTTAAGCCATTTGTTTACCGATTTTATGACAATTAAGTAACCACGAGAGTAATATTGAAAAAGTTCTGTTAACTTTGTTCCAGCAAAATATTGAAGGATAAAATGTATATATCCCCATTTCATTGTGACCCACCCATAGATATTAAGTGAACAGAGTCTGAGGCACTCTTTTTGCTTGTTCTACAGGACAAACCAGATAATGGCAGCCTGGTAGCTGCGTGAAAGCGTGGAGTGACTTGGACACAACTCACAGTGACCCCTCCCCTTTCCCCCATGTAATTTAGAGAGAACGTGAAGGACGCACACCATAGCAACTTCCCCTCCTCTACCCTTGTGAATGGAAGTGTAGGACGCCAGCCAAAGCGGCTACAACCACGTGTGTAAAAATTATTTGTGAACTTTTCTTTCAGGTTTAGAAAAGACTGCTAAGAGATAATCATCTGTTTATGAATCATGTTATTTTCTTTGAATTTGTGTATGTAAAAATGTATTTAATGTATTTAATGGATCTAAGATTTTCATAATTTTTCAATTTGTATGTGTTTGTTTGTCTAAGGCAATATGTATGCCAAAATATTTCATTGACTTTGCTTAAAATTTTGAGTAATGACATTGTTTAAAAGGCAGTGAGCATGCCCACAATTTAAATAATTAATGTAGGTAATCAGTTTTCTTTAATGTTTCTACATGTTTATATTTCAATCTTGATTTTTCATAAGGAGTTAAACTGTACTCTTGCTTCCCTTTTTGGAATTAAATTTTTTTTTCATTCATTAACATTCATAAACAAAAAAATTTAAGTAGAGGGTGATGTAGGGAAGCAGCCTACTCACGCTGTAGTAAATTCACATCAGTTTCCATTCTGTGCCAGCCAGTCTGCTGTAACTAGATCTGACGTCATAAATGTTGCGTAATACCTTAAAAATCAAGCAAATGACCTAAAACTTTTCTAGCATTTCAGGAATAATACTAAATTAATGTGTGTTAAATATCAGTTCGATAACTTCAGCCATTTTCGAAATTTGGACGTTTTTCTAAAAAAGATCATTGGCGCAACAGAAAAGAGCTAGAGACTTCAAAATTTATATTTAGATTCATCTTTCATAATGATTTAATAAAAACAGTACTTTGGATTTCACAAATTAAGACTTTAGTGGAAATTCATGATTTTGTGGTCTTCGTCTCAAAGCTGAAGGAAGCAAGATAGATTAAGTAGGCTAATAAATAAGGCTAGGATGTTTAGATTTAAATAGGTTGGAGGTCCGCTATGACTATGAAGATGTGAAAAGTTTCTTTTGAATACCTATAAAATTATAGCGATAGAGGATCTCAAAAGGGCCAGTTCAGAGCTCATCTACTGCGTGCAGTGTAATTTAATTAATTCTCTCGCCCAAAATATTTAACTTAGCCACGTCAAAATTTTATTATCAATACTTACCTACGTGCTGAATGCACGTTCAAATTAAGAGCTTCTTCGGCCATCAGCAAAAGAAGCTATAAATTATTATGTAACTTGAAGTGGTGCGTTACTAGCCCAGCGGCTAGTCGGGAGAGCTGAAAAGATCAGGCGTTTCCCTTAGCCGTCCGCACCGCGGATATATATATAAGAACGCTGCGCGAGGAAGCAAGGCCCCAGTTCTCTCCAGACGCTGAATGACACGCCATCTGTGTCGGTAGTCGCGTCGCATCAGTGTATCTGCTACAAACAGCCTCGGGTGCCGTATTAAGTTACTAGAGATACGCGGAACCATGAAAACATTTCTTGTGAAGTGTTAATTCTGGGATGATTTTCATTATCTAGCTTCAGTTTGCGTATTGTCGTATTTTCACGTGCCGTCGCGGGACAGACATTCTACCAAATATTTAGCGTGGCGTTTGATGAAGTATTTTCATCAAATTATGGCGAGCATTCTTTTTAACATTTAATTCGGACATTTATAGTTGCATCAGCGCATTAGACTCTGAACTGCTCTGTTAGTTAGGTTGTAGGGATACTTGTGTTTTTTTTTATCAGTGAATTTCAGAATATACTCAACTATTTTGGAAAACCGTTTTTGATTAGAAATCCCGGACAATCTCCTAATTCCTCAGAGCTATAAGCTGCAGCTATAATGGTATCTCAATTGAAGTGGGCACTAGGATCTCTAATTACTGGCTCCATGTTTTATTAAATCACTTTCTGGGCGCCAAGAAGTAAATAGAGAGCCAGTGTTGAGGACGGCGAAAGACAGCATTAACAACATTCTAAAAGCCAGAAACTGATTCTACATGCAAGCAATTATACAGCAATTCATTTATTTTTCTACAAACCTATCCGCCGCCCCACAGTGTCAGCACTGATACACCAAACACTGGGGAACTGGCAGTATCTCAAGTTTTATTGGCTTCATTGACCAATGCTGTTCTTCCAGGTGCTCAACCTAGCTGCAGTTTTTATTTTACGCACAATATTTCATCGAACAGTCCAGCCCACTTCCTCACGTTCTATGAGTTTTGTTGTTATGTGTACTCGCTGCATGGACACCAGCTGTGAACTGCTGTTGGTTTCACTTCTTAATAGAATGCAGTCATAATAATATTCTTGGGTAGGACATCTTGTAGGCATCAGAAACAGCTGTAGACTGTAGATCAGAGCTGCAGATTGACAAAGCTATTCCAACAATACACATATTAAAGATTGCTCTGGGTGCTTGTTTGCTGTTGGAGACACATTACGCCACCGTCATCCAAGAGATGAGGTCAGGCGCCAGTCCAAATGTTCATATATGAGGTCTCAGTCTCATTTGGGCCACCTCCTCTCATTTTAATTCCAAACTGATGTAAAGTAATTTCGAGTTTATGTAATTTACTTTCTTCGAGCTTTCTCTATCAATAAATGATTGATTACAAGGTTCAGGTGTAATGTGTTTTTTTTTTTTTTCAGTTTACTGCATTTCATAGTTTCTCTTGCTGTTAGAATTACAGTAGTGTATGAGATATTCTTGGCAGTAGATTTTTTATAATAGTTTGGATCATTTCCTTGTGCTGTGCAAGAAGAACTGGTAACTGCATATCTCTCTGGTAGCTCACCAGCAGTGTAGTGTCGGACAGGAATTCAACTAGGTCACAAGAAGGCAGCTCCAGAAAAGGACGAGCAACCAATCAGACCTGCAAACTGCAGAGAGAGCCATTCTTTGTTGTGTCTGGACAGACCTCCAGACTAGCTTTCCCTTTACGCCACCAATTCTCGGCCTGACCAGTGCACCAACTCACCCACCAACTTACCCACTGACCAGTCTGGCTGTGTGCAGGCAATTGCGACTGCTTGGCAGACCCCAACTGTCTGCACTGACGGAGTGTGGGCAGGCAGGTAGCAGACAAACTGATACACATGGATTATGGACCCGAGCGCTATAAAGTCGCCCACACATTGGTAAACTGGTCGAGGCGATCTTGCTCAGCAGGGGGTTGGCAGACTGGTCGACCTTTGTGTGGTGGCCTTTAGAATCAGGGAACAGAGAATGAAGAGAGGCGACACCAGACCGTAAAACTGGGTCCTCAGTTGTGGAGACCAGACAAGTTGACGGCATCTAACGCTGTCTGTGGATAACGCAAAGGACGGAGGAATGCAAACTGCATGGTTGCCAGGGCCGATAGCATCCAGACAAAGTATATAAAATTTCTCACTCTTCAACTATCTGTCTCTTCCTGTCCGTGATTCTGGGTAGACATATGCGTGTATGTCAGACAATAATATGTATTTGTTTAAAAAATTTTACAATATATCTTTTGGAAAACGAGGTGGTTTCTTTCATTTCTAAATTGCTTCATCCTGGAAATGAAAACTGGATACACAGCAGCCTGCAAACATTGAAAACCACAACGACATTTTTATGATTGCATTATAATGCATTCTTTATCGCGGAACTGCACGGTGCATCCTTTTCTTCAAGCAGGAGGAGGCAAATGTCACTCTGTTCAAAGGAGAGTTAATAGGCCCTATATCAATTAATTTAGACTGTTACAGTGGTAACCGTTGCGGGAGACTGTGGAGATGCGAACTTAGACGCGTGAACTGCTGCTGGTGAAAGCATCCGCCAGCCACACACCTCGAAATAATCTACGTTATTCGCACCTCCTTACGGCGCCAGTACTTAAACACGAGTAGAGGAGGCAGCGGTGCATTACTTCGAAGCTGGGTGGACAGCCACAGTTTTTAAGTAGCTAATTACTGTGTATTCATACTTCGGATGAGAAGTCTCAGTGTGCAAACTGGCTATCAAAGAGCAACTGCCATCTTATTGAACTTTGAAAAATTTCATTAAGTTGTAGACCGCTTCGATTAGAGCCATAGGTTTGCCATTTTGCACTGGGTGGTATGTCAGAGCTTATCCAGTGTCATCGATGGATAGTAGAGGCAGACTGCGGTAGCTTTATACCTGCATCCGCTACTGGCACTCGAGGCGAGGGTGAGAGTCGCAGCCGTGCCACGCCGTCTGCTGCCGTAAACAACAAATCCTGCCGTGGTAAGAACGCTGCGTTGAGTTTACAATGCAAGGGAGAGAGGTTAGATTCAAGTAAGATATCGTGGGACTAAATTAACAGTGATATATGAAGAGTGGGGAATAGGTCTTAGGTAAGTGGTGCAATCTTTCTTTTCTTGTTCTATTAGGGCCAAGTGGTTACTCATTTGGTCAGGTCAATTTGGGAGAATATGTGTCATGGTGTTACAAAACACAAGTAACTACGCTGTTTTTCTCCCTTAATTCAAACTCATTCTTCCCTCCACTAATTACGAGTAAATGTGAGATTCTTTCTTTTGAGTAGTAATTTTATAACTTTTCTAATGCTAATACAGTCAAGATAACTTTTCTTTGAAGCACCCTAATATTGTATCCTTTTATAAATAAATATGCCTCTAAATCATAGTTTTTCATTAATTCATTTAATTGTTCTGAGGTGCTTATACTATACTATGTTGGGCCATAACTTAGTTGTTGCATCCATTATTAATTACTGATTAATTTACACATTACCCACTTGATAGTGTTTCCTCATTCATAGCTGTTTTTTCACCGCTAAGTTCACGATTGCCCTTGCATCACAGGATCCAGACAGCCAGGGATTGACACTAACAAGTGTGTTGCATCTCAAGCCAAAGTCTAGCAAATTTTAAAGCTTCTGCAGATTGCAAAAATCTATTCAGGCCTACAAAACAAATCTACATACCATCAAAGATTATACACTTTGCAGATGGCCAAGGAGAACTTTGAATCACTATTCATCACGAGCAGTTACAACTTATCCCTGGAGGATATGTGCATACGAACAACCGGACCGCTCCAGGACGGATAGCTAAGTACCATCGACGAAGAATCGTACGCTGCTAACACTACGGACAACGTAGGAGAGGAAGCTACTATCGAAATGCCAATACGATCTGGCCTGACCCAGAAGAAATGTCGACGAATGTTAGCCGTTCCTTGACAAGTTCTGGATGCTTTCAAATCCGGAGTGGGGAAGAGACAGACCAAACGGAACAGTGTGAAACACCGTATCAACAATGGGAAGCATTAGCCAGCGTTTGTATAGGATGTTACCGGCTGAACAACTGCATAATTTGGAAGAAGTGGAAAAGATGCTGCAAGATGACATCACCGAACCTTCCTCTTCTGTCGTGTTTGAGATGAATAAAGAGACTACCGACGAACAAGAAAAATCACAAAAAATTCCTCATTGATGAAATCCTAGACTAATTGAAAGTAGTAAAGTATTTTTCGACTATGGGCACGCAGTCAGGCTGCTGGCAAAAAGAGATTCACGAAGTGGACTGGGAAAAGATTGCGTTCATAGTACCTGGCGGCATCTGTGAATTCAGGGTTGTGCTGTTTGGGCTACGTTGACACTCCAACCACCTTGACAACTTGCTTCAGTACCTTAAATGGATAATGTGCCTTTGGTGTCTGGATGACGTTAACAATTTTTCAAATACTTTTGAAGAACATCTAAGACATGTGACAATACCGTTGAAATATGTTCAGACCACAGTCCTCTCTCTGAATCTGAAGGGTACCTCTTAGTCATCCAAGAAATAAAAATCTTAGAGCACCTATTTAATGGCGATGACGTCCACTCAAATCCACAGGAACAAGTCCAGTCAAAGATTTCCCGACTCCTCGTCACATTCGTGATGTCACAAGCTTTCTTGGAATGTACGCGTACTACCGATGATTCAAAAAAGACTTCTGTGCCAAGGCATCCACATCTATGTGACTATTCTGCAGTTCACGCTTAAGTGCTTGGTAGAGTGTTCATCGAACCACCTTCGCAAGTTTCTCCACTATTCCACTTTCGGACAGCGTAGGGAAAACGAGCACGTACATCTTTTCAAATGAGCTCTGGTTTCCCTTATTTTATTACGTGATCATTTCTCCCTACGTAGGTGGGCGTCAACAAAACTTTTTTTTTTCATTCAGAGGAGAAAGTTGATTTCCGGGTACGAAAAGCTCCTTTATTTCGATTGCCACCCCAACTCGTTTATCACATCCATAACATTCTCAGCCCTAGTTAGCGATAACACAAAGCGAGCTGCCCTTCTCTTGCTTTTTCGAAGTCTTCTGGCGCCATGTCAAGAATTGCGCGGCCCCTCCCGCCAGAGGTTCGAGTCTTCCCTCGGGCATCCGTGTCTGTGTTGTTCTTGTCATAAGTTAGTTAAAGTAGTGTGCAAGTTTAGGGACCGATGACTTCAGTAGTTTGGAATTCATACACATTTTTTCCTATCTGACAATGACCCCATACCACGCAGCAATACTCCACAAGAGGATGGACAAGCGCAGTTTATGCACCTTTTTGATAGATCTGTTGTAACTTCTAAGTGTTCTGCCAATAAAACGCAGCATTTTCTTTGCTATGCAAACGACAGTTTCTACGTGATCCTTCCATTTTAAGTTGTTCGTAATTGTAGTCCCAAGGTATTTGGCCGGTCGAAGTGGCCGTGCGGTTAAAGGCGCTGCAGTCTGGAACCGGAAGACCGCTACGGTCGCAGGTTCGAATCCTGCCTCGGGCATGGATGTTTGTGATGTCCTTAGGTTAGTTAGGTTTAACTAGTTCTAAGTTCTAGGGGACTAATGACCTCAGCAGTTGAGTCCCATAGTGCTCAGAGCCAAGGTATTTGGAAGAATTGGCAGCCTTTAGATCTGTGTGATTTATTGTGTAAGCGAAATTTAACGGATTGCTTTCCGTAGTCACGTAGATGATCTCACACTTTTTCATATTTAGAGCTTGTGCAAATAATTTTGGAATTGGTTTTGATCTTCTAACGACCTCACTCAACGGTAGGAGGAACGGTGTCATAAGACTTCTGGAAATCTAGGAATATGCAACCAATCTGAGATCCCCTGTCAACAGCACTCATTACTTCATGTGAAAAAAAAATTACTTGTGTTTCACAAGAACTATGCTATCTGAACATGTGCCGAATGTGTGTCATTAAATCTTTTTCCTCGACGGAAATAGTAATGTTTGTACACAGCATATGTTCCAGACTCCTGCTGCAAATCGAGTCCAGTAATACTGGTCTGTAATTCAGGAGATCCCCCCATGAACCATGGACCTTGCCGTTGGTGGGGAGGCTTGCGTGCCTCAGCGATACAGATGGCCGTACCGTAGGTGCAACCACAACGGAGGGGTATCTGTTGAGAGGCCAGACAAACATGTGGTTCCTGAAGAGGGGCAGCAGCCTTTTCAGTAGTTGCAGGGGCAACAGTCTGGATGATTGACTGATCTGGCCTTGTAACATTAACCAAAACGGCCTTGCTGTGCTGGTACTGCGAACGGCTGAAAGCAAGGGGAAACTACAGCCGTAATTTTTCCCGAGGACTTGCAGCTTTACTGTATGATTAAATGATGATGGCGTCCTCTTGGGTAAAATATTCCGGAGGTAAAGTAGTCCCCCATTCGGATCTCCGGGCGGGGACTACTCAAGAGGACGTCGTTATCAGGAGAAAGAAAACTGGCGTTCTACGGGTCGGAGCGTGGAATGTCAGATCCCTTAATCGGGCAGGTAGGTTAGAAAATTTAAAAAGGGAAATGGATAGGTTAAAGTTAGATATAATGGGAATTAGTGAAGTTTGGTGGCTGGAGGAACAAGACTTTTGGTCAGGTGATTACAGGGTTATAAATACAAAATCAAATAGGGATAATGCAGGAGTAGGTTTAATATTGAATAAAAAAATAGGAGTGCGGGTTAACTACTACAAACAGCATAGTGAACGCATTATTGTGGCCAAGATAGACACAAAGCCCATGCCTACTACAGTAGTACAAGTTTATATGCCAACTAGCTCTGCAGATGACGAAGAAATAGATGAAATGTATGACGAGATAAAAGAAATTATTCAGGTAGTGAAGGGAGACGAAAATTTAATAGTCATGGGTGACTGGAATTCGTCAGTAGGAAAAGGGAGAGAAGGAAACATAGTAGGTGAATATGGATTGGGGGGAAGAAATGAAAGAGGAAGCCGCCTTGTAGAATTTCGCACAGAGCATAACTTAATCATAGCTAACACTTGGTTCAAGAATCATAAAAGAAGGTTGTATACCTGGAAGAATCCTGGAGATACTAGTAGGTATCAGATAGATTATATAATGGTAAGACAGAGATTTAGGAACCAGGTTTTAAATTGTAAGACATTTCCAGGGGCTGTGACATTACAGCCTTTATCACTGCGATTTTTAACATGTAAAAGTTTTTTTTCTGTATTCGCGTCAGTATGTGCGAACTTTTAACATATACCAATGAATGTTGTAACCAGATATCTTTGCCGCGCTCCTGAAAAGCGCAAAATATCACGATAGCTATAAACTGTTATACGCTGCTATCGATCAGTAAAAAAACGGTGCACCTATGTTTCAAAATAACAATTGCCAATTTTTACTTCTGCAGGGAGCCGCGCCGCTCTCTAGCTGTTCTTCTGTGAATGTGTTGCGAGTCGGACGCAAAAGTATTGTGCTCCATACTGATATAATCATTTTATTGTAAATTTAAGAGTTTAAGTGATTAAAAATATATGAAACCACAAACAAGCGAGAATGTGTATTATGAAATTCGCTCCACCGCCACATTGGGTGGCCATGTTAATGTAAGTTTCCGTTTCATAATATAATACTTGAAGCCTTGAAGTTTATTTAATTTCAATGAAAATCTCTCAACCTTATTTTCATTAATTATACTTGTGATAATCTTTCCTGTTTAAAAGATTTATGCAGTTTATGATCCAGCGTGTGTTCTGTCGGAACAGGAGGCTGTCGTGACGACATCGTTATAGTATTTATTCCAAGTTCTTTCAGTTCCGTTTATATGTTCGTAAAAATCCAATTAGTTGGTCCCTTAGGTTTCTTTCATGTAACTCCCGTCTGTTTTCTCCGCGCGATCTTCCTCCGAAAAAAAATTTCTGTTCATTTTTTTTTAGTAATTTTCGATATCGCGAATGAGAAAAGACAGCCGCCTCCTGCTCCGAACGGAACACCACGACTTTTCTAACGTCGGAGAGTACCGCACGAATTTTCCGCTAAAAGGTAATAGAATTTCTTAAAGCTGGATCAATTACACATGTTGCTGCTGTTCTCCGACAAATCTGGTGTGATTAATAGTAATTTATTCTGTCACGACAAAAAGAACCAATTTTATTTTTACCAAAGCAACAAAGCTTTCAATTAAATTACGAAAAAAAAATCATACCAGATCTGGCGCCCGAACAGGGACTTGACTAAAATATTGAAAGTGTCACGGTACTAATATATGATTGTCTTATTTCATGTATCACTCTTTGGAACCCAATGCTGCGTAAAAATTACGGATGAGCAATAAATATACGCAATATTGAAGGGCACGGTATTTACACAAATGGCTTGGGATTTAATAAGACGCAGATTTGCAGTTTTGAAGACAACGCCGAGTGAGTACCAAATTTTCGTTTGCCATAGTTCTGTCTAAAGAGTAGCTCATTTGACCTTCAAATTCGACCTCACTCTATCCTTTCTGTAGCTTAACGTAAAAAACTACTTTTTTTCTACGTAAATATTTGAACATTTTCTGTAACTTTTTGCTTGACTATTTGTTTTATACTGTAGTTTGTATTCTCGTGTAAGTTCAAGATGGATGGCATTTCAGTCTTTCCTGTGTAACAGCGTTGGCAATCAATTGTTTCAACGGCGTTGACTCCATCTTGTCTTTTTGCTACAGACGTGTGTCAGTTATTACCCACGTAACATTAGACATTTGACGAACGCGCCGCGACTTTAACTTGCGCGGCAAGAATAATTGACAATCAGAATTTCAGTTGGCAGTACCCATTTTAAGTTGGCAATAGTTGAATTTAATTATGGCGGACGGACAATCGAGCGCGAACTCTGCAGACGAAAGCGACGGCACTGTTAACAAACATTACCGACTCCGCTCACGCGGAACGACGGCCAGGACAGATGACAGACAAGAGGTAGCTAACGTGGACGACACTCAGCAGGAAACACCCACCTCCCAGATAACGGTATCAATTGACATTGTCAAAATGTTACAGGAATTGATACTAGACAGACAGGAGAGGGAACAGCGCGAACGTGATCGCGAACAACGTGAGAAAGACAGAGACAAGTTTTTATCAGAGCTGAAAACGGATATGACAACACAGATTGACTCAGTTAGGAATGACGTAAATACCACCATTGATGCGAAAGTAGGTACCCTCACTACGCAAGTAGGCTCTCTCACAGCACAGATAGATTCGGTTAAGGGTGACGTCACGGCGCAAGTAACCACTTTGACAACACAGATAAGCACTCTGAATAACAAAATTGATAACATTGGTCAGAATCTCACAACTCAAATCGAAGCGTGTCGCAAAGAAACCGATTCGGTAAAACTTGCGTATAAAACAGTTGCACGACAGGTAGACGAGTTAGCGTCAGCGGTAGCCACTGTAGAATCAAAAGTAAGTGCAATGGCGAATGACATTTCGGACCGAACTATTGAGGAAAGAGTTAACAGTAGTGTTGCTTCGCACACTAAAGCACTTACCGAACATTACAAAGAATGGATTGATGTACAAGAGAAGCTTGTTGAGGAGAAGGTTACACGTGACTTGAAAGATGTTAAATCCGCAACCTTAGACATATTATCTGCACCCGGCAGTTCAGGAGACACTGTTTGTACTGAACTAGGCCAAATTAGACGAGTGTTTACCCGGGATTTGCCGGAATGGCGGAAGCAAGTAACAGATGAGATATCCGACCTGAAACAGCAAATTCAAACACTACAGTATGATAACCAGAGTGACGGGAAACACTCACTACCTTCTGAGCCAAATGAACATCAATACCAGACAACACAACAACACAACACACCACAGTACATTCCGCGACCGAAAAATGAATTTAACGATTCACACAACAACAACACTGAACAATTGACACTCACAACCCTCATGAAAGAGGAGAGTGTATTGAAACACAGAGTTTTTCAACCATTCCAACCGGAAAAGCGAAATATTCATCCAGTCGTTTTCCTAAAGAACTTTTCAGGAGTCTTCCCAGCTGCCTGACAAACAGAGAATACAATTCATTAGCGGATACATACAAGGAGAAAGTGCTATATGGGGAACCGAGATGGTTGATAAGTGCAAAACATTTAGCGAGTTTGAGAAGAACTTTTTAAGCAAATTTTGGAGCGCAGGTGTTCAGCAACGCCTACGCAAAGAGGTCTACAACGCCGAACCTTTCCATTCGAACAGTGGCGGACTTCGCCGGTACTTTGAAAAGTACTTGAGAAAGATACAATATTGGGACACTCCCATAACAACAAAAGATGTTATTATGATTCTTAAGTCAAAACTACCCATTTTCATATGCGAAAAATTAATGAACGTGTCAGAGGAAGATCAGGACGCATTTTTATCCGTCCTTGATTCGCTCGATCTTATACACGAAGACGCGCGTGCGAATGCTAACCGTAAGAACAACAACGCAGGCACGTATTCGGATGGAAACGGTAGTAATGGAAATGGTTCACACGAAACACAATACGGAAACAAACAGTACAATAACCGCAATAGAGGCCGAAACAATGGTTACCGTAATGGTAAACCCAAAAACAAGCATTACGGCAACCAACGGTACAATCCAATATACAACACGCAACAACAGTATTACGGGAATGCCCCATACCAATCAAACAATAACGGTAGTAACTTCTACCAGAATGGGAACAAATACAAGGGTAAACGTTGCAACAATCAAAATTGCGGAGGTCAGCTACCTCCACCACAACCCTATGGGCAGCCGCAACACCAGCAACAACAGCAATACACGCCTCAGCAACAACCATTCATGCAACAACAACAGTACACGCCACCACAACAGGACTTTAGATACAATAACAATAAACCAAGAAAACAATACAATCCACCGATATATTTTACGCAGGCAAGTAATGTACCGATTTTTCAGCCTGGTAACCAAGTGCAGTACCAACAAGGTTTTGATACAAATCAGCACACACAATGGGTAAAAAACCAGCGAGAATGGCCAAGTGATGTGACAGAAGAATCAAATCAGTCGCATCACAAGAAAGCGGAAAACTAAAGGCAGCACCTTTTCGCCTCCTTGGGGATGCTGCGGGACATAATGGGGGCAAACTCGACCTTGAACGACTTAACGTAATACATTATGATCGCAACACTGACTTGAGAGACGATTTGTTGCAGGAAAATATTGAGACAGACTTGAATGACGTATGGGAAGGCGAAGTACAAGCAATGACTAAAATTTACATAGCCAATACACCAATAGATGCTATTATTGATACTGGTGCAAGCGTAAATGCTTTATCACTATGTATGTTTAAGAAAGTTTCTGCAGGGATGAAAATTTTAACGTTACCAGTACAAGGTTGTTCAGTAACAGGAGCGGTAGGATCTTTATCACAGCGAGTCAATTTGCAAGCTCAGGTACCGATAAGGATTAATTCTACTTCTTTCATGTGTGTATTTCTAGTAGTTAAGAATTTGTCAGTGTCATGCTTATTAGGAATGGAGTTCCTGAGGAAGAATAAGGCAGTGATTGATATAGAAAAGGGTATCTGTACAATCCGAGTAGGTGAACAGGAGGTAACGCTGCAATTGTTGCGCGGCAAGGTCAAAAGAGTCAACACTGAGCACAAAGTTAAGGTACGCAGACTGGTACAGCGAATGTTTCTGAACCAAGCACACATGACAGGACAGGGTAACAGTTGGACGGATTTTGATACTGATGACGGACTTCCGACTAGAGAAGAGATTTTGAATAAAGTAAGCGAATCAAGTGCACTTGATTACATACAAAGGCAAGATTTACTGCACTTACTTAAGAGGTATCTTCATGTCTTTTCTTCGAAACCTGGAGTAATACGTGACTACGAATATGACATGAAGGTCGCTCCCCATTCTACTTTTTGCAAGACAACGTACTCTGTCCCGTATGCAAGGCGCGAGGCTGTGAAAAATGAAATACGTAAAATGCTTAAGTGGGAGATCATTGAACCGTCAGACTCACCTTACAGTAGTCCGTTATTGCCAATTTTGAAGCAGGATGGTAGTGTACGTATAGTTTTGGATGCAAGAAACATAAATAAAATAATTATTCCAGTGAGAACTCGACCTGAGGCTATGGATGAACAATTACAAAGGTTTCATGGAGTAAAATTCCTCACATCGGTAGAAAATGGTTCAAATGGCTCTGAGCACTATGGGACTCAACTGCTGTGGTCATCAGTCCCCTAGAACTTAGAACTACTTAAACCTAACTAACCTAAGGACATCACACACATCCATGCCCAAGGCAGGATTCGAACCTGCGACCGTAGCAGTCGCACGGTTCCGGACTGCGCGCCTAGAACCGCGAGTCACATCGGTAGACTTGAGATCGAGCTACTGGCAGGTCAAGATGACATCACAGTCTCGAAAATATACAGCGTTTATATTTGCAGGTAGATCATACCAATTCAAAATAGTTCCATTTGATTTGAATGTGAGTTCAGGCGTATTCATAGCTGCACTTGATCATGTATTAGGACCTGAACTGTTGGATTGAGTAACAGTGTATGTTGATGACTTACTGATTGCTACGAAATCTTGGGAAGAACATTTAGACATAATAAGCAAAGTTTTCCAGAGGTTTGTTGACTATGGAGTCACAGCTAATTTACATAAGTCTAAATTTGGTAAAAGCGAGATTAAATTTTTAGGACATCTTGTATCATCACAGGGAATTACCCCAGATCCAGACAAACTAGCAGTTATTAAAAACTTTCCTGTGCCCTCTTCTAAACGCCAGTTGAAAGGCTTCCTCGGAATGACTTCCTTTTTCAGAAAGTTTATTTCGGACCAGTCGATGAACAGTCAAGCATTGCATGGTCTTCTAAACAAAAATACTCACTGGTATTGGACGCCAGAGTGTCAGGCAGATTTTGATCGCATTAAACAAGCACTTCTTAACAGCAATATTTTGTTCCATCCAGACATGGATAAAGAATTCTGTATTTCGTCAGATGCTTCATTTCAGGGGCTTGGTTCTTGTTTGTTTCAAATAGAAGTAATTGATGGAAAAGAAGAGATAAGAGTTATCAGCTTTGCAAGTAGGGTTCTCACAGAATGTGAGAGGTCATACTCGGTGACAGAGTTGGAGGCTCTGGCCATTGTATGGTCCTTTAAAAGGTTCAATTACTACATCCATGGTCGGAAAATTAAGGTCTTTTCTGATCACCAAGCTCTTAGTTTCTTGCTCTCGTGTAAACTTCTTCATCCTCGTCTTACACGATGGAGTCTCTTCTTGCAAGAGTATGATTTCGAAATAGTATAAATCAAGGGTAAAAACAACATTATCGCGGATGCTTTGTCACGCATGCCGCAAGGACTTCCCGAGTCCAGTGAGCTTATCGAGCAGATGTCTAACTACCGAATTCTTCTAATGAAAGACCCACTACATAGAAAGTATTTCCTTCAGCTCTGCAAGCAGATGCGTATGCTCCAAGAAACAGATCCCAAATGGCGTACGGTCAAATAACTTCTTCTAACAAAACCCGATCACCACTTGTCCAAATTTTATTAACTATACAACGATATTTTATTCCATCGAACTTCTCTCCTCTCTGGTAGATGGTGTGTGTGTATACCACACGCATACGTTGAACACCTTATCTGGTACACACATCTTTCCTGGGGTCATTATGGACCTGAAAAATGCAAACGAAAGATTTCTGCGTATTGCTATGTACCAAATTTGCACCATCGAATCCACAAGTTGTTAAGTACATGTCTTATCTGCCAGAAGGCAAAACCCTTCAACCATTCTAACCTAATTCCTCTGAATCCAATTATTACTGAGAGACCAAATCAAGTTCTGGCCCTTGATCTCGCCGGCCCCCTGCCGCAAGAGAGGGGAGGGGTGAAATACCTAGTCGCATTGATGGATCTTTTCACAAAACATGTGAGACTTTATGCAGTGAAATCATCCAGTGCACTTCCGATCATCCGTCGAATCGAACAAGACTATTTTCCTCGAATTGTGCAAGCCGGAGGCCATTCTATCAGATAATGCATCGAATTTCACTGGCAGACAATGGCGCAATTTTCTTGCCAGACATGGCATCAAACAAATACTTATATTTCGTTTCAGACCGCAATCTAATCCCACCGAACGTATCTTCAAAGAGTTCAATAGATTCATTCGAACCTACATACCTAATCGACAAACCCGTTGGACTGACTTTGTATCTTCATTCGAGCAGATTGTCAACAATCTTCCACACTTCTCAACTGGATTTACACCTGCGGAATTAATGACGAGTCATCGGGAAAGAAATGAATGGTTAGATCCCATACCTAAAATTGTAGAACCAGAATTAGATTTAGATGCAAAACTTAGGCAAGCATTGGTATCCTTAGCTGTACAGGCGAATCTACGCAAGAAGTCTTATGACAAGAAAGTATCTAAGGCTCTTACATATGATATTAATGAAAAGGTGCTTTTACGGACACATTTTAAGCCATCGAAGTTGTTGAAAAGAAATCGGAAATGGAGGCTATTGTACGACGGACCATTTGTAGTAATTAGAAAACCACATACAGGATGTTATCTAATAGCGGATCCAGCATCTGGCAGAATTAAAGGATTGTATCACCACCAGGATCTCAAGAAGTATAACGAGGCAAAGTAACAAGCAAAGGAACATTAGCCTAAGGTTTAACCTGTGAAACACTTCGGTATTCAAACACACCAATACGAGTACTCACACTTTGGCGAAAAACTATGGAGGTAATTGAAGGTTTGATTTATTATCGCGTACGAAAAAGAAAGCACATTCCATTTGAGAGGACAGATTCTCAGTTAGTTTTAAGTTAGTCATAGGTGTAAGCAGTCCAAGTTGGCTGTTGGCATTGAGAAATGCCGTTATTGGTGAAAGGAGATACGGAAGGAAGTAGCAGATTGCCACCTTCCAACTCCAATGAATATATATGTATGTGAAATATTAGGTTATGCAATTTCTTTTTCAGCCCTCAAGATGGAATGTTAGTCTTTAAGTGTACAGAGTACAGCCTATTGCGTGTAAACTGTGCGTTATTGTAACACCGCCATGAGCTATACCTTTTGTTAGCGCGATCTTCAGAATTAAACAGATTTGTGTAGCCAAGTGTTTGAACTGTCAAAAGCAGTAAATAACAGAGAGAGAGAGATTATCACGTAGTATTTGATAGTTTTCAGGAGATTCAATCTCAGATTCAAAGTATCATCTACGAACAGTAAGCCTCATAAAGATTTAATAGCTAAGCAACAAAGCATTTCCTTTATTCTGTTTTACAACAGCTGTTAGGTCATGTAGTCGAGAGTGCCACTACATGGAAACATACACGTCGTACTGACAAGTCTGAAGTATTCCTGATGATAAACGTTTCTTCTTTAAACATGTAAGATGCACTAAAGTAATTAGCTATTTCACAGCCAAGCCCAACAATCGCCCAGAAGGAAGCGTGAGAAACTAGAAAGCTGTCACCAGATATGACTCACATTATAATAATAAAACTAAGATCTGATATTAGATTAAAGAATAGGCACTTGAAGGCACACGTGACGCATGTCATGCATCTAAGGTCACAAAAATATCCTAGTGTAGTTGTGCTAGAATTTGTATATGTATATAGTGTATTTATGTTCATATTTGATCCTCTCCTCTTCCACTTCCCCATCCTATCCCATTAAAAAAAAGTGAGGATTAGAATTTGGCAGGCTCATCTGAGTGCTCTTTAGACGGTTGAAGTGGAAACGAAATTTGTGGGAGAGATCCGTTACCGAAAGTTTTGTTCTAATCGCGTATCGCGAGTAGCAATGTTGAGATTATAATACATTCCGCGAGTAGTACTTGCAGCCAGTAACTTTATGAAGCATGCATCTCCCGGAGAGAAATGCATGAGTATGCTCGACCAGTAGAGACAGAATTTGTTCAATCTGTGCTCTACATAAACAGTGACACTAAATTTTGAAGAGAAACGAAATAACAAGCTGCTTAAAAGATTTGTTTTAAAAAAAATTTTACCTTTGTAAAAGGGAGAGAGAATAACCGAAATAATCGTGCCTTGATGCACAAGTAGTGGTATTCAATACGCTAATCCGGCGTGGCGTGACTGAAAAGGTTAACAGAATTTTGTGACTGTAAGCAAACTTAAGAAATGTATGTATGTATGTATGTAATTTATGGACATTGTTTAATCTTGTAATGTATTTACCTGTGAGTAACTTGAACTGTGAACTCTGAAATCGCAATGTGAGATGGGAGATGTGAATTTGCAGACACCCTAAGACGTTCTAAACAAAACGTGAGTGATAAAGTGTACAAAATACGTGTGCAGTGACGTGTGTACACGCAAGTGCAGGTAGTGACAGCGATCACAGCAAAACATTTTGCAAACTATATGTAAAACGTTGGCTTCACTTACCTGTGTGTAAGCAGCATGGCAGGTCGCAGGGACTGTCGTGTGAAATCCTCGAAACAGACGGTGGTATTTTCTACCCAAGTTTTCGATACGCCGATCGACGATAGAGAAAGGACACTAGACGTGTGTTTTCCGCGTGTTCTCATTTTAGCAGAGCGCGAGTAACACACGTTAAACTTCATACGAGCGTACACGAGCGCGTGTTGCACTGGACTAGTAACCGGCAACAGCGCGGAGCTGCTTGCAGTTGGACTCAACAATTAACATTTGAAACACAACCGACGCGCGCGCTGTGGAGGCGTGTCATTGACCTTAGAATGTTTTCCGTCTCACAACTACGCAAGATACATTGCTAAAGCTATCACAGTGAAACTTAATTATGAACTTTATTTATTCTGTAAAAAGAGAAGTCTTAGCTTCAAATTAATTTCCATTTAATCAGTCACGTCGGATATTTTGCGATAGATAGTTAAATAAAGACAAGGCATTACTGAGCACTGAAACGTTAACTGGAAGGGAAGGTTATCAATCCTGTCCAGAATCCTATAAAACCTTTACCTCTAAGTCTACATTATAGCACAAACCTAACACAGGTTTCTTTCTGTTTATTTGCATGTAAACGACATGACGCTTGATGCGAGACACTAGAGAGGCAACACGAGCGAACACAAAAAAGACGCTCCCAGGGTCGTGACCTCTCGGACGACGCCGCTCACCGAACGAGAATAGACGTTGCAGACTCCGGTTAAGTGAGTGCGTGACAAATAAAAGTGTACAGTGTAGTGTCAAGTGAAACGTCCTGATTAACAACGACATTCTAAAAGAATCTAATGAAACGGATAAAAAACATTACGAGACCAAACAGGTCACAGACAATTTTAGAGGACTGTTTAAGTAATTATTTCAATGTATCTGTGTATGTTTGTCTACTGACATGTTTTGTTTTCTATATAGAGTATTATTCATTTATCTTTGTGTGTGTTAGACTTAAGATTGTTTTTTGTCATATTTTGTTTCACAGTAACAGCAATTAAGATAACAGTGCAAGGACACCTTACAATGAACTGAGAGAAGTGCCAAAGTGCACAAAAGACACTGAAAGACTTTATTTGTTTTCATAACTGTACTGGAAGCATAAAATAACTAGATGACAAACTCATTCCAATTTTATGTTAGAACGAAAGTAAACAGATGATAAAACACAGTAATGTCTTGAAACTACACGTGAGTCCTGATGATCCTTCCGGAATCATCATGCCTCACATGGGAGGCATTGTGACATTATAGCCTTTATCACTGCGATTTTTAACATGTAAAAGTTTTTTTTTCTGTATTCGCGTCAGTATGTGCGAACTTTTAACATATACCAATGAATGTTGTAACCAGATATCTTTGCCGCGCTCCTGAAAAGCGCAGAATATCACGATAGCTATAAACTGTTATACGCTGCTATCGATCAGTAAAAAAACGATGCACCTATGTTTCAAAATAACAATTGCCAATTTTTACTTCTGCAGGGAGCCGCGCCGCTCTCTAGCTGTTCTTCTGTGAATGTGTTGCGAGTCGGACGCAAAAGTATTGTGCTCCATACTGATATAATCATTTTATTGTAAATTTAAGAGTTTAAGTGACTAAAAATATATGCAGCCACAAACAAGCGAGAATGTGTATCATGAAAATTCGCTCCACCGCCACATTGGGTGGCCATGTTAATGTAAGTTTCCGTTTCATAATATAATACTTGAAGCCTTGAAGTTTATTTAATTTCAATGAAAATCTCTCAACCTTATTTTCATTAATTATACTTGTGACAATCTTTCCTGTTTAAAAGATTTATGCAGCTTATGATCCAGCTTGTGTTCTGTCGGAACAGGAGGCTGTCGTGATGACATCGTTATAGTATTTATTCCAAGTTCTTTCCGTTCCGTTTATATGTTCGTAAAAATCCAATTAGTTGGTCCCTTAGGTTTCTTTCATGTAACTCCCGTCTGTTGTCTCCGCGCGATCTTCCTCCGAAAAAAAATTTCTGTTCATCTTTTTTTAGTAATTTTCGATATCGCGAATGAGAAAAGACAGCCGCCTCCTGCTCCGAATGGAGCACCACGACTTTTCTAACGTCGGAGAGTACCGCACGAATTTTCCGCTAAAAGGTAATAGAACTTCTTAAAGCTGGATCAATTACACATGTTGCTGCTGTTCTCCGACAAATCTGGTGTGATTAATAGTAATTTATTCTGTCACGACAAAAAGAACCAATTTTATTTTTACCAAAGCAACAAAGCTTTCAATTAAATTACGAAAAAAAAATCATACCAGATCAGATGTGGATTCTGACCACAATCTATTGGTTATGAACTGCAGATTGAAACTGAAGAAACTGCAAAAAGGTGGGAATCTAAGGAGATGGGACCTGGATAAACTGAAAGAACCAGAGGTTGTAGAGAGTTTCAGGGAGAGCATAAGGGAACAATTGACAGGAATGGGGGAAAGAAATACAGTAGAAGAACAATGGGTAGCTCTGAGAGATGAAGTAGTGAAGGCAGCAGACGATCAAGTAGGTAAAAAGGCGAGGGCTAATAGAAATCCTTAGGTAACAGAAGAAATATTGAATTTAATTGATGAAAGGAGAAAATATAAAAATGCAGTAAATGAAGCAGGCAAAAAGGAATACAAACGTCTCAAAAATGAGATCGACAGGAAGTGCAAAATGGCTAAGCAGGGATGGCTAGAGGACAAATGTAAGGATGTAGAGGCTTGTCTCACTAGGGGTAAGATAGATACTGCCTACAGGAAAATTAAAGAGACCTTTGGAGAGAAGAGAACCACTTGTATGAATATCAAGAGCTCAGATGGCAACCCAGTTCTAAGCAAAGAAGGGAAGGCAGAAAGGTGGAAGGAGTATATAGAGGGTTTATACAAGGGCGATGTCCTTGAGGACAATATTATGGAAATGGAAGAGGATGTGGATGAAGACGAAATGGGAGATAAGATACTGCGTGAAGAGTTTGACAGAGCACTGAAAGACCTGAGTCGAAACAAGGCCCCGGGTGTAGACAACATTCCATTAGAACTACTGATGGCCTTGGGAGAGCCAGTCATGACAAAACTCTACCATCTGGTGAGCAAGATGTATGAGACAGGCGAAATACCCTCAGACTTCAAGAAGAATATAATAATTCCAATCCCAAAGAAAGCAGGTGTTGACAGATGTGAAAATTACCGAACTATCAGTTTAATAAGTCACAGCTGCAAAATACTAACGCGAATTCTTTACAGACGAATGGAAAAACTGGTAGAAACGGACCTCGGGGAAGATCAGTTTGGATTCCGTAGAAATGTTGGAACACGTGAGGCAATACTAACCTTACGACTTATCTTAGAAGAAAGATTAAGAAAAGGCAAACCTATGTTTCTATCATTTGTAGACTTAGAGAAAGCTTTTGACAATGTCAACTGGAATACTCTCTTTCAAATTCTGAAGGTGGCAGGTATAAAATACAGGGAGCGAAAGGCTATTTACAATTTGTACAGAAATCAGATGGCAGTTATAAGAGTCGAGGGGCATGAAAGGGAAACAGTGGTTGGGAAAGGAGTGAGACAGGGTTGTAGCCTCTCCCCGATGTTATTCAATCTGTATATTGAGCAAGCAGTAAAGGAAACAAAAGAAAAATTCGGAGTAGGTATTAAAATTCATGGTGAAGAAGTAAAAACTTTGAGGTTCGCCGATGACATTGTAATTCTGTCAGAGACAGCAAAGGACTTGGAAGAGCAGTTGAAAGGAATGGACAGTGTCTTGAAAGGAGGATATAAGATGAACATCAACAATAGCAAAACGAGGATAATGGAATGTAGTCAAATTAAATCGGGTGATGCTGAGGGAATTAGATTAGGAAATGAGACACTTAAAGTAGTAAAGGAGTTTTGCTATTTAGGGAGTAAAATAACCGATGATGATCGAAGCAGAGAGGATATAAAATGTAGACTGGCAATGGCAAGGAAAGCGTTTCTGAAGAAGAGAAATTTGTTAACATCGAGTATAGATTTAAGCGTCAGGAAGTCGTTTCTGAAAGTATTTGTATGGTGTGTAGCCATGTATGGAAGTGAAACATGGACGATAACTAGTTTGGACAAGAAGAGAATAGAAGCTTTCGAAATGTGGTGCTACAGAAGAATGCTGAAGATAAGATGGGTAGATCACGTAACTAATGAGGAGGTATTGAATAGGATTGGGGAGAAGAGAAGTTTGTGGCACAGCTTGACTAGAAGAAGGGATCGGTTGGTAGGACATGTTATGAGGCATCAAGGGATCACAAATTTAGCATTGGAGGGCTGCATGGAGGGTAAAAATCGTAGAGGGAGACCAAGAGATGAATACACTAAGCAGATTCAGAAGGATGTAGGTTGCAGTAGGTACTGGGAGATGAAGAAGCTTGCACAGGATAGAGTAGCATGGAGAGCTGCATCAAACCAGTCTCAGGACTGAAGACCACAACAACAACAACAATTCAGGAGATTACTTCTATTTCCTTTCTCTTTTATTGGTGTGTCCTATGCAACTTTTCATCTTTAGGTACGAGTCATTCGTCGAGCGTGCGGCTGTATACGATTGCTAAGTATGGAGCTATTACACGAGCATATTCTGAGAGGAACGTAACTGCTATACAATCTGGAGCGGAAGACTTGCCTTTATTGAGCGATTTAGGTTACTTCGCTATACCGAGGATATCTACAACTGAGTTACTCTTGGTGGCAGTTGTTCTTAATTCGATTTCTGGAATATTTACTTCATCTTCTTTAGTAAAGGAATTCCGGAAAAATGCGTTTAGTAATTCTGCTTTAGAGACATTGTCATGGGTAATAGTACCATTCCTATCACGCAGCGATTGATTGTGTTACAGGTAGTGCACTTTACATGGGATCGGAATCTCTTTGGATTTTCTACAAGATTTAGAGACGGAGTTTCGCTGTGGAAACTATTGAACGCATTTCCCACAGAAATTCGTTCTAAATTTGTAGCTTCTGTAAAACCTCGCCAATCTGGAGCGTTTACTTTCTTTCATATTTGATATGCTTCCTGCGTTGCTTGTGGAAAAGTGTTCGGACCTGTTTTATATACCATAGGGGTCATTTCCGTCTCATATTAATTTATTTGGTGTAAATCTCTCAATTTCCCTCATTACTATTTCTTTACATTAAGCCACATGTGGTCGAAGCTTCTTTATTTATTCGAGTCAGAAGCAAATAGAGTACATGGTGATTACAATTACAAACAAACTACAGAAAGAATTACGAATGCACAATACTCTTGACCAAAATCTTGCAACTTCAACTGCACCCATTGTCGCAGGCAGAAGATTTTCTTCTGTGCAAAAAGCAGGCCGTAGTTGATAAGCCAGTAGATGCCCCATAGCCTGTGGTTTCTCCAGTCACAGTTGGTAGTAACCAAAGGGGAGTGCCACTTCTGGAGCTTACTCTTGGATCTTCCATCTCCAGAACGAAGACGGTTGAGTGACCTCCACACAATCCAGTTTTCTTCATAGCAAAAGGATAGGTTAATCAGACTTATTCTCGAGTCGAGAAATCCACAACTGGTTTTTTGCTGTAGTCGCTGTTGTTTCCAAGACTGGAGTGGCCTTGAGGAAACTTCTTGTGGACTCCAGCCTTGGATCTGCAGGAACGTAGCCATATAATAGAGGATTTTCCTGCTGAGCCTGATTTGTTCTCTCCCCGATGGCACCTACTTCATAATTTCGGCCCAGACTCCATGCTCGCTCATATGTCTACCCTCGTAAACGTGCCTACTCTCGTGCATGCACACACACTGGCGTGCAAGCGCAACCTTCTATTACAAGGTGCTGTTGCTACCCACCTTACGAGATACTCCAAATGCCGTGTTCCAAATTGCTCTTCATACAAGGTGCTAGTGGTTGACACTTTACAAGATGCTATGTACACCTGTCCACCGTCCAGGTACGCATCAACCGTGCGCCTATGCCCTACAGGTCCCAGTCCTGCCCAGGTGCTTTGGCCGTCATAGGCTGCTTTCCGCCCTTCAGCCACTGCTATTATTTTTCACTGTATGCTCTACAACTCCTGTGCTCCTCTCCTACTATACGCCGTCTCCCTTACTTACTGCAACAAATTCTCCTGCATCTGTTTTCTTTCTTCAGTCGCATTCAGGACGTTCCTATCTTTCCTGACACCCGCTATTCACATCACCTAGGACGACCATACCTCGTCGGATGCCGCCTCACAATCTCTAGTCCAGAATACCACAGTCTAGTCCACAGCAACCAAATGCTTCTCACTCTTGCAGACGTCTTGCCATCGCCCCCTTGACGGCACCTATTCCGTGTGGCCGGCCGGGGCGGCCGAGCGGTTCTAGGCGCTACAGTCTGGAACCGCGCGACCTCTACGGTCGCAGGTTCGAATCCTGCCTCGGGCATCAATGTGTGTGATGTCCTTGGGTCAGTTAGGTTTAAGTAGTTCTAAGTTCTAGGGGACTGATGACCTTAGAAGTTAAGTCCCATAGTGCTCAGAGCCATTTGAGCCATTTTTTTGGTCTGTGTGGACGCCCGTTGACACTCTGCTCTCCAGCAACAAGTTGGCATCGTTGCCCTTTCACTTCAAATATTCGATAATCAGTCATGTCCAGCTTTGTCGCTGCTTTCTCTCCTCACGAGCGGAAGGAGATATAGTACACAACTGGCCATTAAAACTGCTACACCAAGAAGAAATGCAGATGATAAACGGGTATTCATTGGACAAATATATTATACTAGAAATGACCTGTGATTACATTTTTACGCAGTGTGGGTGCATAGATTCTGAGAAATCAATACACAGAACAACCACCTCTGGCCGTGATAACGGCCTTGATACGCCTGGGCATTGAATCAAACAGAGCTTGGATGGCGTCTACAAGTACTGCTGCCCATGCAGCTTCAACACGATACCACAGTTCATCCACAATAGTGACTGGCGTATTGTGACGAGCCAGTTGCTCGGCCACTATTCACTAGAAGTTCTCAGTTGGTGAGAGATCTGGAGAATGTGCTGGCCAGGGCAGCAGTCCAACATTTTCTGTATCCAGAAAGGCCCGTACAGGACCTGAAACATACGGTCGTGCATTATCCTGCTGAAATGTAGGGTTTCGCAGGGATCGAATGAAGGGTAGAGCCACGGGTGGCAACACATCTGAAATGTAACGTCCACTGTTCAAAGTGCCGTCAGTGCGAACAAGAGGTGACCGAGACGTGTAACCAATGGCACCCCATACCATCACGCCGGGTGATACGCCAGTATGGCGATGACGAATACACGCTGCCAATGTGCGTTCACCGCGCTGTCGCCAAACACGCATGCGACCATTATGATGCTGTAAACAGAACCTGGATTCATCGGAAAAAATGACGTTTTGCCATTCGTGCACCCAGGTTCGTCTTTGAGTACACCATCGCAGACTCTCCTGTCTGTGATGCAGCGTCAAGGGTAACCACAGCCATATCTTCGAGGTGATAGTCCTTGCTGCTGCAAACATCGTCGAACTGTTCGTGCAGATGGTTGTTGCCTTGCAAACGTCCCCATCTGATGACTCAGGGATCGAGAAGTGGCTGCACGATCCGTTACAGCCATGCAGATAAGATGCCTGTCATCTCGACTGCTAGTGATACGAGACCGTTGGGATCCAGCACGGCGTTCCGTATGACCCTCCTGAACCCACCGATTCCATATTCTGCTAACACTCATTGGATCTCGACCAACGCGAGCAGCCATGTCGCGTTACGATAAACCGCAATCGCGATGGGCTACAATGCGACCTTTATCAAAGTCTGAAATGTGATGGTACGCATTTCTCCTCCTTACATGAGGCATCACAACAACGTTTCACGAGGCAACGCCGGTCAACTGCTGTTTGTTTATGAGAAATCGGTTGGAAACTTTCCTCATGTCAGCACGTTGTAGGTGTCGCCACCGGCGCCAACCTTGTGTGAATGCTCTGAAAAGCTAATAATTTGCTTATCACAGTATCTTCTTCCTGTCGGTGAAATTTCGCGTCCGTAGCACGTCATCTTCGTGGTGTAGCAATTTTAATGGCCAGTGGTGTATCTGCAGCCAAAGTCGTGACGTCTCCGCCATCTCTTTCCCGAAGGGGGAAGTGGATGCAGGATCTTCAGCTAAGAGGGCTCTGCGATCTTTTCCTAAGAAGGAAGGTATACCGTGCCCATGGCCACTCGCCGACTTACTGGCGGGCAACACGCTCCAGTCATCTGCTGGGACCAGCCTGCAGCCGCTGCTAGAGGCGCCCGACTCGCCACCGGCAGACCGTGGCACAAAGACCGTGGCGCTGCCATCAAGTCATGTGCTCCAAGCGGATGTTCAGCCGCCTACCCACTTATCACATGGCGACGACTGCCACGCAGCGTTCGATTACGCTCAGGGCCTTATGCCGCCTGCGCCCCTGTGGTCCATCCGTCAGAGCAGAAGCAATTGCTCAGCATACGCTCCAGACTTTATGTGGTGTGCATCCATGTGATTCATCCATCACGGCATGAGCACAGCTCACAGTAGCGTCCGTCTGATAGCAGTTCCAGCTTCAACATGGACACCAGGCAAGACAATGTGTGTTCACCAGTGTTACCTGCCAACTGTTCTCTCTACTTGTAACTGTCTGATGCACTGTGGTTAGGCCGGCCGGTGTGGCCGAGCAGTTCTATGCGCTCCAGTCTGGAACCGCGCCACCGCTAATGTCGCAGGTTCGAATCCTGCCTCGGGCATGGATGTGTGTGAAGTCCTTAGGTTAGTTAGGCTTAAGTAGTTCTAAGTTCTAAGGGACTGATGACCTCAGATGTTAAGTCCCATAGTGCTCAGAGCCATTTGAAGCACTGTGGTTACTTGTCAGGCGTTATCTGTTTGGATAACTCAAGAGCTGGACAGTTACTTGCCAAGTGTTGACCCAAAGAAATCAGAAGTGTCATTGTAGCCTACTTATGGTACCTGCAGAATTTTCTATGTTTTCAGTGTTATGCCACTACCACTAAGGAGGACTTGTTCTAGTCTATTTGGAATCCCAATTTATTTTGCCTGCATCACATCACCAGAAGCATCATTCTCGAAATCCCCTATGTTTGTAATGTTTGTGTATTGTGGAATATAGCGTATTGTGTATAAATAGCTGCACTCTCTGCAGGAGACAGTTCTGCTCTCTTATCACGTTATTGGCAACAACAAACATGCTTTCAGTGCTAAATGGTTCAAATGGCTCTGAGCACTATGGAACTTAACTTCTCAGGTCATCAGTCCCCTAGAACTTAGGACTACTTAAACCTAGCTAACCTTAGGACATCACACACATCCATGCCCGAGGCAGGATTCGAACCTGCGACCGTAGCGGTCGCGCGGTTCCAGACTGTAGCGCCTAGAACCGCTCGGCCACTCCGGCCGGCCAGTGCTAAATGTTGTGCTTCTTTGATGACCCTGGTTTAGAACGTGAACTGGGCTGTGGTTACGACGTGACGATACATCTTCTCCACACACCGATAACTATACAAAAAAAATTATTTTTAGACCTTAGGCCAGATGTCAGTAAAGGGAGTGGAATCTGAAGCCACTTGTGTTCTTGTTTTTTCATTTAAATTCAGTCACTACTGTGCTGCGCACCACTGAGAAAAACGATGCCAGTGCCACTCTGCCTTGAATGGTGGAGCTCTTTGGAAAGACTGTGATGATATAAGCAATGGTTGGTCTGGAGAATATTCATATGCCAACCAGGCACATAATATTCAGCGTCAGTTTAATTTCGCAGCGTCTCAGTGCAGATAAATAATCAGTTTTTATACCTGTAGTGATGTCAGATTTGAAATTTATATTTTACTAGCAAATACGATTCTGAATACGTCAAGTCTGTAATTGAATGATTATTTCAGTAAAAGTTGTATTCTGATGGGCAACTCAATATTAGGAGACACAAAAGTGTTTTTTTGTAAAAGTAAAAGTTCAAGTATGGTATTAATTGAAGAATATTTATTTTCATAGTAAGTGGACACAGTTGGTTTGCTGAAACCGTTGCTATAAATTTTAACTATCTAACATGTTTATCAGTAGTGAATTTTCTGTAAAATCTAAATCGGCGAAAAGTGTGTGAAAACTTTGTTATAAAGTAGGAAGAAATATTTTTGAACACAATTTAGTTATCTATGGAAGAAAAGATTTTTTGTACATTTGTATTTCACGAATCATTTTTTTAAGCAAATTACCTTTTCGATGCTTCTAATAACTGAAGCTTGTTAAGATTAAATTAACCGTTTAACAAACTAGTTTTCGTGCTTGGCGTAACTGAAATTGAGTTACTGTAAATGGTGTTTTGCTACAGAACAGATATTAAAAGTGCTGGTGCGAGAATGAACTTAGCCATAGTGAGAAATACTTTTATAGTTGAGAAGTGATCCTGGAAACAGCAATATATTTCACTGTGTGTCATGCGACGACATAAGGCCTATACTTACGGGATTATGATACGACTTTTGTTCTAATTGCGTCGGTGCTTATTATCGTTCTATATAAATAAAGAAAGTAAAGGAAGTGATGACGATGTTCGTAGGAATTGTGGCCTTTACTTATTTCGATAGGGGATGTAGAATTTTCTTTCAGAGTCATGATAAAGAGTGTGTCTGTTCACACGTATTCCTTGAATCTGATCATTAATGGAAGTGTTTGTCTCGTGGAGTGTCTGTTGTGAAGTTTGAGAAGAAAAAATTGTAACCTATCTACGAAGCCACTAGACCGGCACTTCCACAAAATGATTAAGCATCCGATATTCTTTCCCCATCTGAATATTTCAAAAAAATGGTTCAAATGGCTCTGAGCACTATGGGACTTAACATCTTAGGTCATCAGTCCCCTAGAACTTAGAACTACTTAAACCTAACTAACCTAAGGACATCACACAACACCCAGCCATCACGAGGCAGAGAAAATCCCTGACCCCGCCGGGAATCGAACCCGGGAACCCGGGCGTGGGAAGCGAGAACGCTACCGCACCACCACGAGATGCGGGCTGAATATTTCACTTCAGCGTCCACTCCACAGATATTTCTCCCCTTCAGATTGAATTTCAGTTTTAGAAAAAGTTCATTGATTTTGGATACAGGTCTACTGACCTTCAGTACCTTGACGACCGTATTTTTATTTCTATTATTTTAGTTATGCAGAGCAGTATTCCGTTCGCTTCACGGAAGAAGTCAGGTTGCACGCGGTTAGCCTTGCAGTGTCACAAAATACGTAACTTTAGAAAGGCTTCCCCCGAGCTGAGTAGCTGTAGTTAATGGCGTGACGAATGTCATTAGCAAATTGATCTAAAATTAAAGCGTTATTGTCCGTCATTATCGGGCCCTGCCACAGGCAGGACAAACGCCAAGAACAAAAAGAATGTAGCTGATGTGAGGAAACTGTTAGATTTTTCTCCGGTGACGAAATCAAATTGTCAACTGACATAGAAAATTGTCCCACCCCTGAGTAGCAGCTGAGCACTAGCCACGAAACAGTTTTAAAAAACTTGAAAGCTGTAGCTTTTAAATAAAATAAAAAGTATCTCTGATAAATCTCAGATGGAGTAGAGTCGCACGTCGAATTCATTTTTGTGAAATGTAACGGCTCCTCCGAAGTTTGATTAAACCAGAAACGACATGTTCCTTTTGCTTCCTACTTCTATTCCACAGTATTCCGCTCCTCGTCTGGAATTTTTATTCGCCAAGTAAATGAAATATTCATAAGAAAGGCGGCACAATTTCCATCCTGCATAACCGAAATTCGTGTTCAGACCGAGGGAATTTCAGGGGACGAATTATCTGTTCATAGTCCCAACTGCGCTTATCTTCGATGCTCCCCAATTTAATTCTGGAGATTAGCGCAATCCGTAGCGTTAATTCATCGTTTGCAAGTAAATTAAACCGTTCCATTCACGAACCTATCTGACGCAACTGCATTTCCTACTGTTAAATAACTGACTTCTGCATGCTGCATAAATGTCGAAATGAGTCTTAAATATGAGTAAAAACGTAGGTTAGGAAACACAGAACGTGACGGTGCAAGGCAATGGAGAGTAACTGTACACACTTGGTGTATATTTATTTATAATACTTCACCCTTGATCATTTTCATAAAACTAAAGAATATTTTCATAAAAGGATATTTGAAGGAAGTATATGTATAGTGGAAACTAACTTTTGATGATAATAGCGTATGTGACGTAGAAGCTTAGAGAAGTTGGTGTATGCGAACGTTTTGACGACGTATGTGGGAAAGTGTGCTCAATATAATCGTGTAAGTGTCTGCATTTCCCCAAAGCATTAACTATCTTTAGTTTCATTTCAGCATTTACATTTTACAAAGTGTTATTTACAGTGATCGTAAACACAGCCTCCGCGTACTTCGTATAGTGTGGATAACTCATGCCACCGCTCCTCAGTCTCCTTATCCAGGCTTCATCATCACAACACTCGTCACATCCTGGGCAAACGTAAACATCATTCTTTGAGGTTCCATTCCCTTCTGATGTGCCTGGTCCAAGTTTCCGCTGTTACGAAGTTGAAGGTCTCTTAGTTCCTGCAAGTTTTTTCGCTTTTCTGGTCGTCTTAACCTGTTGAGGATTCGTCAGGATGAACAGTTTTGCTGGTTTCGCCTTCAACCATTCTTTCTTTTTCTTCTATTCTTGCTCTATTAATATTTGCTTATCCTCAAGGATTTTCTTATGAGGGGGAAAGTTATAAACCCGATTTCTGGACACCTCGTTTTCATTTGTTAACGTTTTGACATTTAGAGGGTTAATGATTGCTGGTGATAGATATTTGAAGTGAAATGCAGGAGTAAGTAGGCTGTTTAGGTTTTTATATTGGTAACGCCACGTAGCGCTCTGTATGAAAATCACTGGCTGTGCTGTGTGCAGTCTGTGGCTGGTTTGCATTGTTGTTTGCTATTGTAGTGTTGGGCAGCTGGATGTTAACAGCGCGTAGCGTTGCGCAGTTGGAGGTGAGTTGCCAGCAGTAGTGGATGTGGGGAGAGAGATGGAGTTTTGAGAGCGGATAATCTGGACGTGTGTCCATCAGAGACAGTAAATTTGTAAGACTGGATGTCATGTACTGATATATATATATTATGACTTTTGAACACTATTAAGGTAAATACATTGTTTGTTCCTTATCAAAATCTTTCATTTGCTAACTATGCCTATCAGTATTTAGTTCCTTCAGTAGTTAGAATCTTTTATTTAGCTGGCAGTATTGGCGCTCGCTGTACTGCAGTAGTTCTAATAATGAAGATTTTTGTGAGGTAAGTGATTCATGAAAGGTGTAGGTTATTGTTAGTTAGGGCCATTCTTTTGTAGGATGATTGAAAGTCAGATTGCGTTGCGCTAAAAATATTGTGTGTCAGTATAATCACAGTCATTTATAATTTTTCTAAGGGGACGTTTCACAGGGACTGGCGGGTTGATTTCTTTCATCATTATCTGATGGTTGACCCGCTTCGTTTCTCACAGTAATTTCTCCTGCTTCTTTCTCCGTCGGTCACCTTCATAACCATCGTTTGGGCGAGTGCTGGTTACTGATTCATAAGGATCTTTCACCGCTGGCACGTGAACTTTTGTTGTTTCGGCCTGGTAAGAGATCGTCCGTGAATTAATCCGTATTATAAGGATAAATCCCTGGGTCATGGAAAAGAAGTTACAGCTCTCCCAGAAGTTGACACTCCTTCAAAAGCTGCGCAGAATAGACTGGACGCTTCCATCGACGTAACACCTCTCTCTGGATTGCTACAATGGCATTTCTTGATTTCTGCAGCACAAAATTTCTTGAATAGACCAGGTACTACTTTATCTAACGGCTGTAAAATGCGATGAGCATGAGATGGTAGACTTACCAATTCAGTAACATGTTTGTACAAAATTCTGCGGGCGAGAAGGAGCAGTCAGAGACATGGTTATCAAGAACCAGTAACCAGTAGGACGGGATCATCCGCAGAATACTTAACATATTTTTCGTAGTCTTCCAACGAAACTGGGGAAAGTTCAGAATTAATATAGCCTGATTCACTCAGCAGACCATGAAATCCTGCTGTAGCATTGTTAAAAAACTCCAGTTTATTACGCTTACGACGAAAAATCAATGAACGTAGTATGAAATGTCAGCTGACATAAAGTCATCATACGTCTGTTATTATCTGACCTCACTCTGCTGATTAAATTTGATTTATAGATTTCTTCCCTCTTTGTCGGCACAACTCTGGGAGTCTTATCAGGAACGGTAGGCCCGCCAGCGTACAGCCCTTGAGTAGGGAACTAGTACTTTTCTAGAAATTCTTTCAGATTCTGAAAGCATTTTCCTACTTGTCCCTTGCTGAACCCTACAGCTCTGCCTCAGCTGGACTGCTCTGGCGTAGGTGAAGGGAGATCAGAATCTTGAAGGAAACGGTACATCCAGTCTTTTCTTCCAACTTCTAGTCCCTTTTAACGCCGTGCTGCAATCCATTCTGCGCATCAAATTCATGCACCACTTTCATGAGTGTCTTACGGGTCATTCCGTAAAGTACAGCCTCGAAATTTTTCGTATGTTGGTTAGCTGTCCTTCCCTTTCCTCATTTAACTCTTTATTGTGTCTTCCCATCGAATTAGCTACAATACCCTAAATAAAAAATAATTAATACCTATTAAAATGCAATAATTATATTGACTATTAAATGTAAGTTCTGTACTGACGGTAATTGAAAGAAATACCCGATGAGACGAACAGAAAAGGCACTTTTATTCAAAGATAATAATTACAGTTAAGTCAAGCGATTTTTGATCGTCCCTTATATATTGATAGGGTGTGTGATCACCGTGGAGAACACTGTGTGCTCTGCAACGTGCTCCTCTGCCGTCCACAAGGTCTGTACGGAGTTGTTGTTTTGGTCTGGCGTTCTGTTGCCCCACCAGCGCGGTTGACAATTGCTGGATGGTCGGTCGTTGGTGGATGTCGGCGTCGCCAGTGTGTCTCCTCAACGCCACCCACACGTGCTCGAAGAGATTTAAGTTAGGGGAACAGGGAAGCCAGTCCATTCGCCAATAACCTCTCGTTCGAAGAACTCTTCCACCAGCGCCGTTCGATGCGGTCGCGCGTTGTCATCCGTAAAAATGAAGTCAGAGCCGAATGAGTGCCTGGAAAGAAGCATGTAGAGAAAAGATACTGTGTTACAATAACCTTGGCCAGTGAGTGTATCACGTTCAAATACAGTACTCGGCTTGAACGTGAGTTACATCGTCAAAGCACAGATCTTCGTGTGAATTTCTGCAAATACAAAATCAGTCTCGGATCTTTTTGAGCAGACTGTGTAGCTGAGTAGATCGTATAAGCAACGAAAAGGTACTGAATCGATTTGGGGAGAAAAGAGCTTTGTGGCACAACCTGCGTAAAAAAAGGAACACGTTGACGGAGCACATCACGGGGCATCAGAAAACAGTTAGTTGGTAACGGATGGAAGTGGAGAAAGGGGGAGGGGGAGGCAAGGAAACCGCAGTAGGTGACAAACCCTTGGCCTTGGTTACAATAATCACGTTGAGATGGATGAAGGGTGCAGCAGTTTCGCAGAGATGAAGAGAACTGCATGAGAACGAGAGAGCTGCATCAGACCAGTCTTTACCATGAAGACCACAATATGATTCCGAAATCAGTGAGTCACTATAGAAAGGGGAGCAAGTATGGTCAAACCGACCTAAAAGTCACATTTTCCGATTACAAACTCTTAATAACATTTGATCTACTCCAAACAATTTCATGTATCAATTGTCTAATAATTCCAGTTATAATTGAGCATTTTATCATTTCAAGGATAATAGTGCGAACGTCATAAAATCTAATCGTTCTGCGTTGACTTACTTAGTATCTCTGTCCCTGTAAGTGTTCAGTCTAGATGGCTGTCGTTTTCAGCTATTTATTCCTTGAAATTATGTTCATGTTAAGAGGTTGGATGCACTGTCTCTAAACAGACGTGGCGTTATTCCACATGCATCTAATGCCTTCTAAGTGTTGAATTGTGAAAATAATAAAATGTAAATGGGAAAGGAAGACTGTGCCGCATACGGCACTATAAGCCTAGGTTGCCTATAGCCACTTAGGTTGGCCATACTTCGTCTCAACTGCGTTTGCAACCGAGGTATCCCATATGACAGTTTGTACGGACGGAGGGCGGTTCAAAGACATGAGGATGTGGAGAACTTTTAATATTTTGGAAGACGAATGGCGGCTTGTAAGCAGCCACAGAAAAGTTCCGGTTCTAACCCCGCCGAAAAACCTGTATAATATCGACTTTTCAATCATTTTCTTGAAAGAAAAACGCCTGACTACACCGATTTTTTTCCTTTTTTCTTTCCCTAAGGGCGGTGACACATCCTCTTCCCCCGTGGTATGGGCGCCCTTTTTTGCGATCTCTCTTGGCTACGAGTGGTTCATTTGGTCGAGCGCGGGGCGCAGAAAGTGAAACGGGAGCTGGGAGTGTGGCCGCGGTTCTGCTAGGAGGCGGAAATTATTGTTTGCCGTCGGGATACACGGCGTGGTGAATTGGCAATCTGTTCCCCTGCAGTTCCCGTGCGAAGAGAAGGTTCGCTGTCGCACGCCGCATGGTTTTGGACAGATGGAACACGAGCAGACTGTCTATGAAAATATAGCGCACGTGAAATCTCTCGTCGGACGGGAAATCTGGCGTCGTTATCACAACTGGGTTGTGTACTGTTATTCAGCTACTGTGAACGCGTGGCCATGTCGCCACGATTTCTGTCTTTCGTTCACCTACAGTGGGACGCTAATTGATGAAGGGCCTGTTTTCAGCTTTCATACAATATAAATTCCGTGGATGTATAACGATTCAGTCGCCTTAGTTCGCGGGTAGAATATTTGTTTGGTTAATACCATCCTGCTCTGCTACCCTCTCTGTTACGGTGATGTTGCATTTTCACACTGATGTAAGCTGCGCTGACAGACTTGATTTTGAGGCTCATTGCTTGTTCTTGGAAGCGCCTCTGTCAGTATATTGTGTGTCACTTTTGTTTGTGTGCCGCTTTTGTCTAACACTGGCCTGTTTCAGGTGCCATCTCAGATCCTGCTATAGTCTGTGTTTAGCACGGAGCTCTGATGTGGATGCCAGAGGACTGGATGTAGAATCCAGGGATCCAAACTGACTGACAAGTAGCCGCGCGAGATTAGCCGAGCGGTCTTAGGCGCTGCAGTTATGGACTGTGCGGCTGGTCCCGGCGGAGGTTCGAGTCCCTCGGGCATGGTTGTGTGTGTTTGTCCTTAGGATAATTTAAGTAGTGTGTTAGCTTAGGGACTGATGACCTTAGCAGTTAAGTCCCATAAGATTTCACACACGTTTTTTTGACTGACAAGTAAGGGAAGGAACCGCTTCTTATAGCCTTTGATGTTTGATAACAGGTACAGAGGCATTGGTTTTGACCTCCCTGTTAGATATTGGATGTAGCGCATTGTCTGAATACCTGTTAGTCTAAAAATGCAAGTCAAGAATAGTTGCTTTACACGTTGTCCTACTTCGATTAAAACTAATAGTTGCCACATTTACTTTTACGAAAACATTAACTATTGTTTAGATGTTGTGCGTTGTCTGTTTTCCCTTTTTTTTTAATTTTATTTTACTTTTTTTAATCTACGTAGTTGCGGAAATAAAGAATTGATGCTTAGGGTTAGGTTAGCATTATTCAAATATTGTAAACTTTCCGACTGGCCAATATTGAGTCTTTAAACTAAAGCAGATTTGAGAGTAGTCAAGATTAAATCAGTTGAAGGTAAAACTTTCGTAAGAGACAGTGTGTCTTTGTGTTTTATTAAGTGACTTCTCATCTTTTCTTTCAAATTTCATCTCAGTGGTGATCCTGGTATTTATTGTTTAAGGTATGTACACGAGTCTGATACCCAGTTCTTACCTCATTGTAATGTGTGGGATAAGAGTCATGTTTTATTGATAATTAAATTAGTCTTGCTGTTGTGCTTATTTGTAACTGTGGATCATTGTTTTCTGTAAAATTGTTTGCTAACTATTTGCTGTTTGTATGACAATGTTTCAAAACCTGTTGTAGTATGAAATGGTGCGTATTAAAAGTGAAGTGCATAAATGTCACTGAACTCACTCAGTCAAGCCACCCTTTGTTTATCGTATAGTCCTGTACCACGCTCCAAGGCTTACAGATGAAAATATTCATGAACTCCAGAGTTACTATCGAATGGCAGTAAGATAAACACATATGCCCCACAAGAAGTGAAAGCAGTGTGGGCCACATTCGTCCACTTATCATCCACTGATGATAGCCCTATGCATGATCTTTTTTCAGGCAGCAGGTAAGGAGGAACAATTAAGGCACAGGGAGGGCATACGACCTGCCGTCATGGGAGTTATTGAAGCAGTGTATTCGGAGTTAGCTCATTCTTAACCGTCTTTCCAAATGTCTCCGTGTCCGAACGCAAAACTCGAATGAGTCTTACAGTTATGTCATATGGACTCGCATAGCAAAACATACGTTTGTAGGAAAGAAAACTCTAATCTGGGTGTTTTGATGCGGTTATAACGTTTAATGATGGTGATAAGGGAAGAATTGTAGTACTAGTGATATTTGATAGGACTGGTACTGGAACAACTTGATTGAAATCCAGGAGCCAACTCTCTTCAAGCCTTCCACCAAATGGATCGATTTATAACCATGAAAGCCTGGCCTGCTGCAGAAGAAATGACTACAGAAGCGAGCTGCAGGGAAAGCAGGAAGCATCTTGTCTTTCAGGACGACCAAGAACAGGATGTAGAAAGTGCTGATAGGTCTGGCTCTTTCTATGAGATACCATGCTTCCCTATGTGAGTTGATATCATCTAAAATTTATTTCCTGGAAACGAATTTGTTAAATATTTGACCTATTGTCTAGCGAGCTACACTGACAAAAAAAATCGCAACACCAAAAAACAATTAATGTAGAGTAATGAAATTTCAGGAATACGTTTATCTAGGTAACATATTTAAGTGATGAACATTGCAAGATGACAGATTAACGTAAGCGCGAGATAAGCCATTGCAAATGTGGAATGTTGGTACAGTAATAACAGGTGCAATCGCCAGAATGTTGAATGTAAGCATGCAAACGTGCATGCATTGTGTTGTACAGGTGCTGGGTGTCAGTTTGTGGGATGGAGTTCCATGCCTGTCGCACTTGGTCGGTCCAATACAGGGACGGTTAACGCTGTTTGTGGATGACACTGGAGTTGACATCCGATGATGTCCAATATGTGCTCGATAGGAGACAGATCTGGTGATCGAGCAGGAAAAGGCAAGATGATGACACTCTAGAGCATATTGGGTTACAACAGCGGTACGTGGGCGAGCGTTATCCTGTTGGAAAACACCGTCCCTGGAATGTAGTTGATGGATGGGAGCTGAACATGTCGAATCACCATACTGACGTACAAATTTGCAGTCAGGGTGTGTGGGATAATCACGAGACTACTAATGTTATCATACTAAATCGCACCCCGGACCATAACTCCAGGTGTAGGTTAACTGTGTCTAGCACGGAGAAAGGTTGGTTACAGGTCCTCAACTGGTCTCCTCCTAACCAACACACGGTCGTCGCTGACACCGAGGCAGAACCAGCTTTCATCAGAAAACATAACAGACTTCCACTCTGTCCTTCAATGATCTCTGGCTTGACACCACTGAAGTCGCAAATCGCGGTGGTTTGGGGTCAGTGGAAAGCACGCTCAGGGCGCCTGACACGGAGCTGTCCTTGAAATAAACGATTTGTAGCAGTTAGTTGTGTCACTGTGATGCCATCTGCTGCTCAAATTGCGTTGCAGATGTCGCGCGATTCTCCAGAGCCATATACAAAACACGACGGTCTTCCTTCTCGACACCGCGCGGAGACCAGTCTTCTCGCGACCGTACATACCGTTGGCTGCATTCTTGCCAGGTCTTCCTGCAGTATCGCAAAAGGAATATTTAGCTTGTCTTAGCCCTATTGTACGACATCGTTTAAACTCAGTGAGGTACTGATAATAGCGCCTTTGTCGCCTTAAAGGCGTTCTTGACTAGCATCAAATTGCCACGTCCAATCTCAAAGGTAACTAACGCTCATACCCGTTACAGTACGTATTTGAAGAAAACCTGATCTGCATTCCCATAGTGTCGCTATTAGCGCCACTCTTATGCCACTGGCGCAAAATTTTAATCGACATTAACCTTAAAATATAGAAATACGCCGACTAACTTTTCGTTTATATAGCACAATTCCTCCTTGGATTTGCAATTTTTTCCGTCATTGCATTGCAGATATCTATACCCAATTTTATATTTTGTTACCTCTGAGTACACTGTAACTACAGAACTACCAAAATACATCTACCTCTAACGGTTTTTTACTTACAGAGAGAAAAAGTGGAGTATTTAAATAAAAATTGAATATAATTTTAAAAACTGGTAACTAATTATTTGTCTGTATATTATGAATTTGGTTCAGTAATCAGAAAGGGAGCTGTACAACACTCCCAAAAAATTTGAGACCTCTAGCTATCAAAGTTTCTCAGATAATGGGTCCTCGACATTGTAATTTTGTCATCGTAGATGTATGGCGGACTTACTCTCCTTAACTCAGCCAACTCACACGAAACCTGAGTTCAGTAATTTGTGGGGATATGACATGGACTGACGATAAAATCTTCATAGTAGGTGAAGCAGGTGGCAGATATCTGCTCATTAGTAGAGTACCACGAACGTGCAAACAGTCCACGAAGGAGAACCCCCTTGCGCAACATTATTGTTCAAGTGTGCGGGTAGCTTACCAGATAGGACTAACAGAGAATACTAAAGTTACACAGTTAATGGCAGCACGAATGGTCAGAGGCCTGAGTCTCAGGAAGGCGTCCCGGAAAATCTGAAAACCCTAAACTGGCAGGCGCCTGAAAGTAGACGCTAGCTACTCGCGAAAAATCAATGACAGAGTTCAGAAACCAGTATTAAGTAAAGAATACACGAGGATCCTTCAACATGTGATGCAACAGTTTCTCTTCTCGGGAAATTTCGGTTGAAAAGAGGCGAATTTGTTGTGGTACATCGGGAAATATTCCAGCTTCAGCCTCTATAGTTTCATGAAGTTCCGACTGGTGGCGACGCTATACGTAGCCTTCAAAACGGCGTCTGTAACCGAGATGCGTTCCAAGGAGAAGCTGTCAGATGGTTCAGATGGCACTAAGCACTATGGGACTTAACATCTGAGGTCATCAGTCCTCTAGACTTCCAACTACTTAAACCTAACTAACCTAAGGACATCACACACATCCATGCCCAAGGCAGGATTCGAACCTGCGACCATAGCGGTCGCGCGGTCCCATACTGAAGCGCCTAGAACCGCTCGGCCACAGGAAAGCTGTCGCTCAGTTACTTTTGGCGCAAAACCAGAGCACCGCAGATATTCTTAGGCGCCTGCAAAATGTGTCCGGAGACCTGGCAGTGAACAAAAGCATGGTGAGTCGTTGGGCGAGACGTCTGTCATCATCGCAGTAAGGTAGCGCATATCGGTCCGATGTTCCACGTGCCGGCCGGCCGCACACAGCTGTGAAGCCTGCAACGTTGGAACTTGCGGACACTCTCATTCGAGGTGATCAACGTATTACAATCAGACATCTCGGTCCTCAACCTGACGTTTCTGTTGGTAGTTCTGACAGACTCGAACATCAGCTGAGGCATTGAGAGATGTGTGCCCGCGGGGTTCCTCGCCGCCTAACGGAAGACCATAAATAGCGACGAAGGACCGTCTGTGCGGAATTGCTTACGCGTTACGAAACTGATCGTGACAATTTTTTGTCAAACATCGTCACAGGCGATGAAACTTGGGATCATCACTTCGAAGCGCAAACAAAACTCCAATCCATGGAATGGCACACACGACCTCTCCTCCGCATAAAATTTGTGAAGCCGCAACCTCAGCCGATAAAGTCGTGGTGAAGGTCTTTTGAGACTCTGAAGGGGTACTTCTGTTTGATGTCCTCTCTCGTGGTACAACGATCAACGCTGAAGAAACGATTTCAGCGTGTTCATCGCCACAAAAATGTAGACGAAGTTCTACTTCTCCATGACAACGGAAGGTTCACAGATGTCTACACACACGAGAGGAGCTCAAAAAACTTCATTGGACTGTTCTTCCTCATCCGCCATACAGTCTGGACATTATACCTTTCGACTATCATCTTTTTTTCCTAGTGAAGAATACACAGGGTAGGAAGCAGTATGTGTTTGATGGGGAGATCGACCAGTAGAATGGTACCATCCGGGCATTCAGGCCCTGCCAGTAAGGTGGCGTAAGGTCATCGCATTTATGTTGAAAAATATGATTTTGTAGCCAAAACGGTGAGGGGGGGGGGGTAATATAGTGTATTGGAATTCCGGATAAAACCAACCTGCTTTCAGAAATAAATTTATTGCGTTACTCACTGAACGCCTCTCATGAAATTACTTCAGTGCCCTTCGTATCACTGCTGAAGGGACTGCAAAGACAAGGTGTCTACAGCGCGCACCCAGGAATTTAAATTTGTTTTTGGATGGGATGCGCCTTGAGTCAAACACAATATTTTCTTCTTTTACCCAAACACATTTAGCTGAGGTCATAGCATCACCAGTAGGTTTTTATTTTCTTTCTGTTAAACAGCAGAAATGACCTTTGAAAATTATTAGATTTTTTTTGTAAGGGGCTATTGCTGTACTTGAGAAGTTTTAAGTCAGTTATGAGGAATGACTCAGTGATTCTCAAGTGCAGCAATAGCCCCCTCTTCCCTCCTCCATAAAAACTAATAATTAAAAAGTGCCAAATACAGTAGACATAAAAGAAATAACATACAAAATGGTTCAAATGGCTCTGAGCACTATGGGACTCAACTGCTGAGGTCATTAGTCCCCTAGAACTTAGAACTAGTTAAACCTAACTAACCTAAGGACATCACAAACATCCATGCTCGAGGCAGGATTCGAACCTGCGACCGTAGCGGTCTTGCGGTTCCAGACTGCAGCGCCTTTAACCGCACGGCCACTTCGGCCGGCAAATAACATACAAATAATATGCCTTAGACAATATACCTCAGCAAGATCTTAAGCGATGGGAAGACCCACCATGATTTAATAGCCGTGTCAGGAAAATGCTGCGTAAACAAAGAGAACTTCATCTCAGATTAAAGAGAAGTCAAAATCTGACAAACGAAAGCTGAACGAAGCAGAAATGAGCATAGAGATAGCAATGAAAGAAGCCTTCAATGACGTTGAAAGTACAATTTCGTCTACCGGTCTAAGTAAAAAACCTGAAACTTTTTGGTCTTATGTAAAATCAGTGTCCATACCGGCACCGAAAACGAAGATAACAGAGAGACGCCCGAAATACTGAATTCCATCTTCCGAAAGTGTTTCACCGTGGGAGATCGTAACACGGTCCCTCCTTTCAACTATCGTAGGAACGTCGAAATGGCAGATACTGAGATGACCGATCACGGACTAGAAAAACTACTACAATCGCTTAGTAATGGAAAGGCGTCTGGACCAGATGAAATACCTATAAGATTACACGAAGATTATGCAAAAGAGCTTACTCCCCTTCTAGCACTAAATTGAGCAACGAACGATACCTCCTAGCGGCAGGAAGAAAGCGCAGGTCATTCCCGTTTCTAAGAAGGTCCGAGGGACAAATGCACATAATTATAGACCTACATCGTTGAGGTCAATCTGTTGTAGACTTATGGAACATGTTTGATGTTCAAGAATTACGACAGTTTTGCAGAACGAAAATCTCCTCTGTAAAAACCAACATGGGTTCCGCAAACGGAGATCCTGCGAAACTCAGCTCTCTCTGTTCCGCCGTGGGATTCACAGCGCCGTAGACAATGGCACTCAGGCTGATGTCGTGTTCCTTGATTTCAGTAAGGCATTTGAAACCGTCCCGGATTGCCGTTTAGTCAAAAAAATAAAAGTTTATCGAGTGTCGGAGCACATCTGCGACTGGATTTGAAACTATCTGACAGATAAAACTCAACACTTCTCTCTTAACAGTACAATATCGACTGATGTAAAGGAAGTGTGATAGGACCCTTACTGTTTACAAGATATATAAATGATCTAGTAGAAAGCGTCGGACTGTTCGCAGATGAAAGTAGCAGCGCCAGAAGACAGTATCTATCTGTAGAATGATCTGCAGAGGATTGATGAATGGTGTTGGCTCTGGGGGTTGACCCTGAACGTAAATGAATGTAACATATTGCGCTTACACTGGAAAAGAAATCCACTGCTGTAGAGCTACACTATTGATGACAAATTGCTCCAACCAGTATTTACTGTAAAAAAAAATCTAGGAGTAATTATTCAGAGCGACCTTAAGTGGAATGACCACATAAAACAAAATAGTAGGAAGAGCAGACGTCCCACTGAGATTTATAGGTAGAATCGTTTTTATGAACGTGCTACATTGTGGTTTGAAACAGATTTAAGAGACAAAGCCAGATGCCATTCATTCGGTGACCATTTGTTGAGTAATTACGATAATATTTCTGGTACCGCAATTATTTTCAAAGGTAATAAAGATTCGCAACATTCAGAGCTAACATTTAACAATAAGTCATTTTGTCACAGAGTCAGATAGCGTGCGTAAATTACATTGTGAATAAAATCCATTCTCGCAGCCGTATAGTTTGATCGACCGGTTACTTTAGATTTCCTATGGTGTAGCGTGAACTTCGCGTATTTCCAGCTTCAGATATTTTCAGTCAACATTTCTCAATTACTCAGCTTTGCATATTGTACCGACGGATTTCATAATCATACGAGTATTAAAATATTTTAAAGGATACTTTCACCATCTGATTGAAATAAAAGACTCGGTAGGACCAAAGAACGTTGACGACGTATTCAGACGTCCCAGTCAGCAGTAACTCTCCAGGTTTTCTACGGCGCCACTCGGCGAAAGACGACGTTAAAAGACCGCCGCAATTGCAAGCAGAGTGGCGGCGGGCAAACAGCTCTGTGTACATAAGCAAAAAAAAAAAAAAAAAAAACACATCTCAGATGCCTCTGGTAAAAACTTTATGCGCCCTACGTTGTAGTTTAATTATCAATTTTAGAAAGATGTCTCATGTATCAATATTACGTTCATTATCCAAATTGCTTCCCAGGTTAAAATTAACTGCATTAAATCCTTTAGACATCGTCTCTGTTACATTTTAATACCGCACAGTATTAGTACCTTTCTTCTCCCGCTCCATCCTTTCTCCCACCCCCTACCTGTCATCCACGATACATTGGTGTGTACGATGGTAAGTGGGTTTAGCTTGCTTGCTTGGTTTGGGGAAGGAGACCAGACAGCGTGGTCATCGGTCTCATCGGAATAGGGAAGGATGGGGAAGGAAGTCGGCCGTGCCCTTTCAGAGGAACCATCCCGGCATTTGCCTGGAGTGATTTAGGGAAATCACGGAAAACCTAAATCAGGATGGCCGGACGCGGGATTGAACCGTCGTCCTTCCGAATGCGAGTCCAGTGTCTAAGTGGGTTTAGCAAAATGCTGGATGGCACGCAATGTTGTCACAAGTGTAGTGCTGTGTTATTTTTATTTTACAGCTTATGACTAAGTTATTTTTAAAGGTCTTTGACTTTTCGCAATTCGTAATTAAGTAGACTACAGTTTTAATAATTTTAAATATTTTCAGTCTACGATACCTAGATAAACAGTCATTTATGAAAGTTTCATTTCATTTTTCGATCTTAAGATCATTAAATTTGACCGAAACTAGTTATAAAGTGTGACTAATTGTAAATGACAGTGTTCAATAAATACTTTTAAAAAATTTATACAGTCGCGGCATCTCTCTTCACAATATGTCATCCGTTAGTAAGGAGGAATAATGTGCAAACTAGCGAAGGCTAGGGGAGCATTCCTCTATAAAATAAGTCTCCTAATATTGAACGTAGGTCTTAAGAGGAGCATGAGATTTCTCGGGGTGGAAGTTTGGAGCACAGCATGGTATACCAGTGAACGATGACTGTGGCAAAACCGATAAGAAGAGAATCGCCCAAGCGCGTCAGACACGGTGTTACAGAAGGACGCTGAAAATTAAGTACGCTGATGAAAATAAGCAATGAGGGGGTCGCCCTCAGAATCAATAAGGAAACAAATATGCCGAAAATGTGGTGGCGCATCCCCTCTCCATGTGGAATACTCTCCTAAAGTTAGCTCTTACGGTAGGATATGTCTCAAAACTCACCAACTCATTTATACAAAAAAAAATTTGCAGGCGCCCATGCATGGGTTACGGCACCAGATAATAGTTTGTATCATTCTGGAGGGAGCCGCAGAGGACAAGAACTGTAACAAAAAAGGCATTGGAATATCTCCAACAAGTAATCGATTACGTTCGATGTGTTACTATGAGATTAGAAGATTGGCACAGAAGAGGAATTTGTCGAGGGCCATATCAAACCAGCCAAAAGACGGATAAGCAAAACAAGAATTAAAAACCTCCAGCACATCATGCATATGAACGTGTGTGTTACGAGTCAATAACTTGACATCTTCTAGCGGTCACATAAGGCCCAAGGAACAATATGTTCCAAAAGAAAAAAAAAAGGAATTACGCGATACACGATGTTCTTCAGCCCTTAGTAACTCTAATTACTGACAAATTATTTGAAAATGTTCTTACGGTCTCTCTGTTACCTCATATTACACAATATTTAATTCAAAATATGAACTTTCAGAAGAACAAAAAAAAATTACTTTACTGCAGTAAAAGACTCGCCAACACTTTAAAGGAATTAAGATAACATGAACTAAATACGACAGCTGTTACATAAATGCCAACTCATCTATAAATTTACTGTTGTCAATGACAGATGCGTTTTGCAGTACAGAAACCAGATTTTAGAGAAACACACAATTTACCAACGCATACTTTTGCAGATGGTACAGAAAACATTGAATCAAGTACATTAACATATTTAATTTGTAAATTTGGGTAACAATGTAATCATTGCCTTCATTACACAACAAACTCATAAATCTACAAGTCTGCCATGTGAGTAGGCAAGTAAAGCAAAAATTGGGAATTTACTTATTCTTCGTTACAGTCGTACTCATTTTAGTGCTGTTGCAATACAGTATATATATATATATATATATATATATATATATATATATATATATAAGATGATGAGGTAACGGGCAGAAGGAGGGACCACGAATGCACGCAGAACGTTCTGTTTTGTTTTAGCTGCTTCTGCTCTCTGGCAAACATTGCTTCTCATTATCATTTAAAAGGTCTCGCACTGGGCCGCCCACGGCGTGTCAGACTTTGTCCGTGCAGCCTGCGCGGGCCGTGTGTCAGTTGGATTTGCTCCGTCCTTCTCGGAACGACTCACGACGGCGTGACATTTCATTTAGCGTTGCTGTGCGGTGTGTTTCGGTCGGCAAAACTGTCTGAGCTCGACAGAACTTGGTGTCATCGCTGTTTACCCGTCCCTATTTCTTCGTGGTAGAAAGACCTTAACAGGTCCATTGGATGTTTGCATAAAATGTGGTATCTAGCGATCCATCGCGACAATCCTTTCAAATGAACTGGAGTGGCAGAGGAGAGGGATGAGAATTCCCAGTACGCATAACCGACTGGTACTGCATACTTTTCATGGAACAACATTACAGTATCATTCAGAAAGAATTTAAAGATTTAGTTGCAATGAAAGAGCAAAAAATTTGAACGATCAACAGACTGGAGGCGTCGTTCTGCACATCAAGAAGCATTTTGTGCTAAATTTGCAGACAAGGAGCACGTGAAGAAATTAGTGTTACAGATAGTTTCTTTAAGAGCGTAGGGAACTGAACTTTGTCAGAATCTGTCCCTTCTAAAACGCAACTTCCTTTTTAAATGCATCCCCATCAAATCATGAACAAGTTACTTTGCTATGTCATACTATGGGCAGTGTGAAGTCTAGTACACTTATAATGCAAAGTCTGCAATCCATTCCGGAGGTTCTAATTTTCGCTCTTGGATTTCTTTTTGCTTCAGAAATTCAACACTAGGGAGTTTTAAATCAGAAAACGTTCCAGGCATGCCCCTTGACTTAACCAGCGTACTTAGCAGTAATTCATGAAGTCTCCATACTCTTCGTTCATTTCAATTGAAAACTGTTGCAAAGGACAATCGAATAAAGCGTGCTGTTCAAAAATTTTATTCCCTCAATTACTACAGAATTAAATAGTTTTCCTAAATGTTTTCCTTTATGGCCGATCTTAGGTCCAATGTATTTAACACTGCTACGCCTCCTTGATCAGAAACAGCTTCTACGGGGTTTTCCTATGACGTAGGTTCTGGTCTGTCTCACTCGCCCACTACAGCGCTAAGCTTCATTCAGCCCAATAGACGTCTGTGAATTTCCCCATCTCAAGGCGAATCTACGTTCTTTGTGGTATATGGTCCTGGACGACAGGGTTCGTTTCACAATTCCTGTAGGCTGACTCTTTCGGTCATTTACTTAAATGGGAGCGAAATGCTCTTTAACTCACAATGGTACGAGGTATATTAGGTAGCTGTCGCTGAGTTTTTGATCGACAGAACTCACTATTGAGTTCATTTCAGCTTTTCAGATCTCATGCACTCTACTTTGCTCCATCTAAAACCCAAGCATGGGTATGATTAGTTTTTACAACTTGAGCATCACGATTTTGTACTTCATGACAGTTATTTCACATCAAGTAGGACTTAGCTACGAGTCCAATACATTTTCACTCTGATCACAGTATTTTGGGTAGTATTATGAACTGGTTTAAATCCCTTTTTAATCATCAAGACAGCACATATGTCTTCATTTCACTCTCGCAAACCAACTCCAGTCTGATTTTTAACCATCTAAAAAATAAAAAAAGGTGAACGAGATTAGTTTTTAAAAAACGAGCGTCTGACCTATGGACACGATGGATTTCCACTTTTTCAATTGTCTTGTAATTCGCTAGCAACACTTGCGAAAATTTAGTTGCATTTTTAAACACGAAACCACCACAAATAGCTTGCTGGGCGTTTCGCAAGCCTTTGTAACACGCCCGAGGGTACAAATGGCGAGGGACACTTAAACTGCTTTTTCGCTTCTGGACCGTGCGCCCTCTCCACACCACGCACCTGGTAATCCCGCGGCGGTCGTCCTGTTCTGCTCCACACTGCTGCTGGCTTGCCTGAAATTATCTATAGAAATATGCAAGCGGGTTTAGGGGAGCCACTCAACATTAAAACACAACACTGTCCTACATCTGGTATGAACAACTATATTATGAGACGATAAAAGAAAATCGCAGGTTGCGCTGTTTACATTCTAACTTATAAGTGTTTATCCCAATTAATGGATAATTGTAAATGAAATGAAGTCCCATGCTTCTTTACAGAGGGTAGGGGAACGATGCGGGAGACCCGCACCGCCTTACTAGGCAAGGTCCTAATGGAGGTGGTTTGCCGTTGCCTTCCTCCGACCGTAATGGGGATGAATGATGATGATGATGAAGACGACACAACAACACCCAGTCATCTCGAGGCAGGAAAAATCCCTGACCCGCCGGGAATCGAACCCGGGACCCCGCGCTCGGGAAGCGAGAACTACCAGTTCACAATAACACTCTGACGAACGTATGCGTAACCGAACACGGCGCGGGTGATTGTTGATGACGCGGAAGCCGAATAATCGAACGTAAGTTCTTACGCTCGCAACGCATACAGTTTTCTTTTGGTACCAGTCCTCATTGACACCAGTAATGATATAACACTGTTCACAGAGTTAATTATTCAGTTCTCACTTGTACGAGCGTGGGCGTAACCGTCGCGACGTGGCTGATTGTTGATGATGCGGAAACTCGATGACCGAACGCACTTTCTCACGCTCGCTGCAAGACACTGGCACATGATTGCACTCTTTTGTGGTAACTAATTTCTACTGATTCACATCAGTTCATTCTGGGAGACCGAACACGGCGCGGATGATTGATACTGTACGGTACGACACGCAACTAGAGGATACACAAGTACGTTATCGGCGGCACTGCTCATTTTTAATTACATCTTGACGCACTTCCCTCTGAATCACTTCCATATTTCATCACTTTACTGTAATAGCACATGTAGCAACACTTCAACTTCCATACTAACAATGCCTCACACATGCAGAGCTACCCACAACACAACATACCAGCCCCGTGTCTCGTGCTCGACTCTGCAGACGCGGCTGCCCGCAAACGTACTCCACAACTAAGCCACCGATATGACAGTATGCTTGCATCTTTTGGCCTCCATTTGGAACACATCTGAAAAATAAGAAAAGGGAAAAATTGTATCTAAACTCTCTAATATGCCTCGTACCATGCAGCCCGAAAATGAGACGTGCAAAGGAATTGGAGTGGGAGGTAAGTCGTACTTTGCAACACATATCTGTCAAGCAAACACCATTGGTGTTGCTGATAGATGAGAAAATAACTGATTAATTTTCTTGTTTCAGATATGTGTTGAAGTGATCGCGTAGTATTTGACCCAGGAAAATATGATATTGTTGCTGACTTCAGGATTAAGGTGTCAGCTACAGCTTGCAGATATCCCTCTAGCGGAATGGGAAACTGATAAAACGGGAGAGACGAGCTATAATTCAAGTGAGTTGCGTTTTAAATCAGATAGTCGAGAAAAATCACTTAATGGGGATATTCTGTTAGGTAATAATCTAACGTTTTCTTCTTTTTCAGATGCGTACCAAATGGACACCAGAAGACTTGCCAAATGAAAAACAAGCTATTCGTGGTGGTTTGAAGTTTACAAAAGCAGCTGGATTTTATTAAGGGATACAAGCACATCTAAACACAAGAGAGGATATTATCAAATTAGCAACGGAATTCTACAAAGCAATATACACAAGTTCTCTACCAAACAAAGCCACAGACAGCAACCCTGTCGATCCAGACCCAATCATCACTGAAACCATACCCGCTATAATACACAGTGAGGTTGAAACAACCATCACTGAATTGAAAAATGGAAAGTCACCTGGAAAAGACAACATATACAATGAGCCCTTAGAAGACCTCCTAGCACCAATCATCACAGAAGTGTTCAACAAAATCATACAAACCGAAGACATTCCCGGTCAGTGGAAAACGAATACAATTGCACTTTTGTACAAAAAATGTACGAAAGATGACATGAACAACTATAGGGCCATAAGCCTGATGTCTAACTTGTATAAACTGTTCACGAAACTACTAACAAGGTGATTAACAAAAACACTAGGCGAGAACCAACCCTCAGAACATGCAGGAAAGAATTCAGCACTGTGGACCATATTCAAACCATTAATCAGATAGTAGAAAAATCGGAAGATCGCCACCTATAAATATACTTTGCTTTTGTTGACTACAGCAAAGCATTGGACAGCATCGAACACCCAAACATAATTCAAGCACTAGGAAATCAAGGAGTAGAAGCGTAATTCATCCAATTGCTAAGAAACATTCAAAACCACAGCTTCGCTTGACTTAAAACCGAAAAGACAGGCCAACATCTCCGTGTGGAAAGAGGAGTTAGACAAGGGGACCCCATCACTCCAAAACTACTTACCAGAATACTGGAGGACATATTCAGGAAAATAAATTGAATAAGAAAGATGGAATATGCCTCAACAGCAAGAGACTAACAAATTTGAGGTTCGCTGACGACATAGTACTCTTCGCCAAAACTGCAAGGGAACTGCAGTCAATACTCCAGGAGCTTAACACACAAATCAAGATGGCAGAACTCACAATGGACAAATCTAAAACGCAAGTAATGACAAATGGATTAGAAACCCCAATGTATCTTGAAGGAACGGAACTAATGTATGCACCACAATATATATACCTAGGTCAAATAATTTCCATAACGACAAAATCGAGAAAGAAATAAAACGAAGAGTTTCCTGATCATGGAAAGCTTTATGGGCCTTAAATTTTATATTGCTAGACAGGACCCCGAACAGGAACCTCAAAATGGAGGCACTCGAAAGTTGCGTCTTTCCAGTGTTGTTATATGGATGTCAGACATGAGCTCACAAAGCGAAAGAGAGAAACACTCTACAGGTACGCCAAAGCAAAATTCAGAGGAAGATCCCCGGCATCTCTCTGAAAGACAGAATATTGAACACCTCGATACACAAGATGTAACCAACAACAGACATAGCACAACAGACTACGAAGACCAAATGGAAGTGGGGCGGCCATGTGGCGGGGCTTGTAACGTTCCCTGGCAAACTCACACTATTAATAAACTAAAATTTAATTGTACCATATACGCCGCTATAAAGCAATTTGTAAATATTGTAATTATTTAACAAAAAATATTATTGAATTTTGTGTAAAGGACATTCATTATTATTGTAATATTTTCTGTAGTAATATTCTTTCTGTATTTAGGATGGTAATATTTCTATATTCATAATATAATTGCGAAATGTGTCAATATCTGCAATAACAAAAATGTAAAATTCAGCCACAGACGAAAATAATGTTATATGATTACAAAGAGATGTTAATAGTCAGCAGTAGTATAAAAGCACCACGTACTGAGTATTCTTTGGTCGTCTCCCTGTAGAGCTGAAAGCGAGAGCAAGCTGTGACGAAGCATTTTATGAATGGGTAGACGTCTTTTGTCTGTAGCTAGATTTAGCCGCCATTAGAGGAGAAATTACAAACTAATGTGAGTTGAATATTTGTTGTGGTTTAAATATATTATAATTTATCAAAAGTGTGTATTATTAATGTAAATTAGCTTGCCCATGTCATCTATAATATTTCTTTAAAGAATTTTCAGCATTTTTAGCGGTGTTGCTGGGCTGTGCCGCGACCGAACGATTTGCAGCGGCGGCACATTTAAAGAATTGTTCCGCTAAGAAAAATTAACCAAACCCGTAAATTGGGAACAGATAAAAATTAGCAGTGAATTAAGAAAATGTTCTTCTTTTACAGCGATCCTGAGACTTACGGATTTTAAATTAGTTCACATTTGTGCATTCATAGGCGGATGGTTAATGTTGAAATTTAACAATTTTGGTTCTTTCAAATAACTTAAATGTATAGGGATGTGTGTTTTATCAGTGATAATTAAACGTCGGCTCGGCAATATTTAATCGTTTTCTGCTAATAGAGACAGTCTTGTGTTCCATAGCTAACGCCGGGAAAGAATTCAGTAAATATTTAAAAAAAAAACCCACTGCATTTAGAAAATGTGTGCCAAGGCCGAAATATGTAAAGGATTTAATTCTCAACTAAATATTCTTAATCAGTTAATATGAGTTCACGTAATTTTAAATGTACTTAGTTCCGTGTAAATGAATTTTTTATTACCACATGTAAATGAGAGGTTCTACAACAAAGTTCGTTCGTACGTACAGAAAGAAAGAAAGGCAAATTAACTAAAAGCAAAAAAATTTAAAAAAGGTAACTGATTATTTACTTTTATTCTTTAATGAAATTCCATTTAAATTGGCAAATTTCATTAAAGGCTGCAAGACTACCGATGGACGGCACGAGCTACCAAATGAACCCCCTCCACCGCCAAGAGACTCCCAGGTAGACCAAGACGTAAATGGGCGGTCTTATTCAGAAAACAAGAAGGAAGACAGTGAACCATCACAGCCAGAAACAGAAAGGAGTGGCAAGAACTAGAACTACAACTAAATGATCACGTGTAATTCAATGTGCAGTGTGCGTTAAGTGTGGCACCCTCTCATGCGGACTAGCTCACCGCGTGAGTCCTTAAAAGCAGCTACCCCTACTTGTAGGAGGCTTTTGCCCTCAATGGGACAGCACAGGCTTTTTTTATTCATTCGTTCATTCATCTGATACAAAACGGACTCCCTTGCATAATATCTTGTTTCTCCCACTTTGTCCCCTTGCATTGTCCCACAGTGTTTCTTTACAAGCTGTAGCTGACCCCTTAACCAAGAAATCAACAAAAATATCACGTTTTCCTTGGCGAAGTACTATCTAGTCAATCCAACAGACATTTGAAACATAGAAAACGAATAAATTAATTTCTGGTAGATGAGTAAAATTTATCTGCATTTTTAAACACGGAACTACAACGAATAGCTTGTCGTACCCTTCGCATATCTTCTGGCGTCCATTTGATACGCATCTGAAAAATAGAAAAAAAACGGTAAATTAGTATCCACAGGATTATATCCACTAAATGATTTTACTCATCTGTGTGATTTAAAACGCAACTCCCATGGATAATATCTCGTGTCCACCCTTTTCTCACCCTTGAATTCTGCAAGAGGGTATTATACAATCGGTAGCACAATCTTTACTCAAGAAATCAGCAGCAATATCATGTTTTCCCGGGTCACTTCAAAACATATCTGAAAAAAGAAAGTTTATAAGTTATTTTCTCATCGATCACCAACACCAATAGCATTTTCTTGGCAACTATGCCTTACAAAGTACGACTTACCTCTTAGTCCATTTCCTTTTCCATCTCACTTTAGGACTGCATAGTATAAATAATATTAGAAAGAGTTCGCTGATTTTTGATCGACAGTCCTCCATATTAAGATCTTTTTTAACTTTGCACATCACATATACTAACATTTGCACCGTCTGAATTACGAGCATGGGTATGATTCGTTTTTACAGCATGAGCACCACGATTTTGCACTACATGACACTTACTTACCTTCAAGCTCGACTTACCTACAAGTTCAATACAGTTTGACTCAATCTGCTGGATAGCATTGTAACTGGTTTACAACCCTTTTTAATCAAAATGATAGAAGTGTGTCCTTCAGACTTTCGGAAGCCAGCTGGAGTCTAATTTATAACTCTAATAAATAAAACATCAATAATATTAGTTTTTTCAAAATGAGCGACTGAAAGCTGTTCTACTTGACAGTTGTCTGACAATAAGTACGACATACATTTGGATGCGATAGATTTCCACTTTTTTAATTCTCTTGTAGTGTGCTGTTTCACTTAATAAAATGTAGCTGCTTTTTTAAACGCGAAACCACCGGAAATAACTTGTTTTTCGTTTCGCAAGTCTTCTGGTGTCCATTTGGTATGCATTTCAAAAATGAAAAAAGGAAAAAATTTGTATCTACATATACATCTCCATTAAATGATTTTACTCTACTATCTGTTTTAAAACGGAACTGCCGTGAATAATTACTCGTCTCTCCCGTTTTGTCTTCTTTCCATCCCACTAGAGGGTACTTTACAAGCTGTAGCTGACACCTTAATCCAGAAATCAGCAACAATATTGTGTTTTCCTGGGTCAAATACTACTCTGTCATTTCAACACAGATCTGAAAACAGAATATTAATAATTTGTTTTCTCATCGATCACCAACAGCAATGGTATTTGCTTGGCAACTAATTGTTACCTTCCACTCCAATTCCTTCCCCCATCTCACTTTCCGGCTGCGTGGTACGAGGTATATCAGTGAGTTGTTGAGAGTTTTTGATCGACAGTCCTCCAGTCCTCAATACTGAGTTCAGTTTCAACTTTACACTTCTCATGCAGTCTATTTTGTACCCATCTGAAACACAAGCATGGGCAAGATTAGTTTTTACAGCATGAGCATCTCGATGTTGTACTACATGAGAATGATTTGACTTGAAGTTAGTCTTACCTACGAGTCCAACACATTTTCATTTTCACTTATTAATCTTTCTCGCAATGTGCTGGGTAGCATTGTAACTCGTTTGAGTCCCTTTTTAATCAACAAGATAGCACAAGTGTGTACTTAAGACTTTCGCAAACCAGCTGCAGTCTAATTTCCAGCCATCGAAAATACAAAAGGTCAATAAGATTAGTTTTTACAAAATTAGTGACTGATACCGATTGGGTTGGTTGGTTGGGTTAAAAGGGGGGAAAGGGACCAAACTGCTTGGCCATAGATCCCTTGTTCCTGTTGTAACAATTCCACAAGGGAAAGAATGAAACAAACTAGACATGCAGCACAATACCAAGAGGAAAGAAAAACCACAAGAACGACAGAAGAGCAACGAACACTACAAGGAACAAAATAAGACAAGAAAAGTAGACAGAGGCACAAGGAACAGGTAGAAGAGAGTAAACTTGGAGAGCAGATTACCGTGGCTGGCTGACCACGAGAATAAAAGGAGAAACCAGTCACTCTGCAACACATTAAAACCTCCACTCTAAAAGCACTAGGGGTGGAGGACACTGAGGGACAAAGGAAATGCGCTAAAACTTAGATCAAACGATAAAACCCACCCTCACATCTGAAACGTAAAACCAAATCAGCCGATGAGGCGTTGTCTGCTAAAACTATTGGTAACAAGTCCGATAAACGAAGATGATGTCTCAGGGCAGCGAAACTACGACAATGCAAAAGAATATGGGCCACTGTGAACCGGTTGCCGCTCCAATACTGTGGTGGCTCTTCACGACGCAGGAGATAGCTGTGGGGCGCCCTTGCGTGGCCAATGCGGAGCCGGCAGAGAACCGCAGAGGCCCTGTGAGAGACACTCATCGAAGACTTCCATACTTTTGTAGTCTCCTTAATGGCACGCAATTTGTTGTGTGTACTGAGACTACGCCATTCCGTCTCCCAAAGCCGAAAAACCTTGCGGCGTAATAAAGAACACAGGTCAGTTATTGGAATGCTGATCTCCATAAGTGGTTTCCGTGTAGCGTGCTTGGCCATCCTGCCGGCAAGATCGTTGCCTGGGATTCCGAAGTGACTTGGGGTCCAGACAAACACCACTGAACGACTGTATCGTTCCAGGGCATAGATGGACTGGTGGATAGTCGCTACCAAAGGATGACGAGGGTAGCACTGGTCGATAGCTTGTAGGCTGCTCAAGGAGTTAGCACACACAAGAAACGACTCCCCAGGGGATGAGTGGATGTGCTCAAGAGCACGAGATATAGCCACCAGCTCTGCAGTGAAAACAATGCAGCTATTGGGCAAGGAATGCTGTTCAGCATGACCTCTATGAACGTAGGCGAGGCCAACGTGCCCATGAGCCATCATGCCGTCGATGTAAACCACTTCAGAGCCCCATAACACGTCAAGAATCGAGAGGAAGTGGCAGCAGAGAGCGGCGAGAGTAACTGAGCCCTTAGGGCCAAGTGAAAGGTCCAGGCCAAGCTTCGGCCGAGGTTTAATCTATGGAGGTGTACGTGAATGGATCTCTAGTAGAGGTGGTAAAGGAAAGGACTCCAGTTCAGACAGAAATGATCGGACATGAACATCAATCGTGAGCCCTTACCTGGGCATCAGATGCGGGAGATGAACCGCAATGGTTGGGAAAACGAGACAGTAACTCGGATGCGCAGAAGAACTATGAATATGTGCAAGGTAACTGGCGAGCTGTTGTGCACGCCTAACCTTCAACGCAGGGACTCAGGCCTCCACCAGAACGCTGGTCACCGGACTTGTCCTAAAAGCTCCCGTCGCTAGTCGAGTTAACGCAACGCTGATGGTGCCTCCAAACCATAATCCATACTCCCACAGTCAAGGCGGGATTGAACAACGGCTCTGTAGAGCTGCAGCAGTTGGTGTTGCTCAGACAGTGGAGGGCATTGAGGTGTTGCCAGCACTTCTGCTTAAGTTGATGAAGGTGAGGAAGCCAAGTCAATCGGGAGTCGAAAACCAGTCCTAAGAATCGATATATCTCCACTACAGTGAGTGGATCGTCATTAAGGTAAATTTCTGGTTTCTGGATGAACGGTACAACGTCGACAGAAGTGCATGACAAACGACTTTGCTGCTGAAAACTGGAAGCTGTCGGCTAGAGCCGATGACTGGGCCTTGTGGATGGCTGGATGGCTCCCTGCAGGCGCCTCTCAGCGACACCAGTACTGGAGCAGCAGTACGAAATGCAGAAGTCATCTGCACACAGAGAAGTTGAGACAGACGCCCCTACAGCTGCTACTAGACCGCTAATGGCCACTAAAAATAGAGGGACACTCAATACAGAGATCTGCGGGACCCTCATGGATATGGGAGGAACTATGGAAGGCACCAACCTGGACACGGAAAGTACGGAGTGACAAGAAATTGTGAATAAAAATCGGGATCAGGCCCCAGAGAGCCCACTCATACAATTTGGCAAGGATATGATGTCGCCAGGTCGTGTCGTAAGCTTTTCGTAAATCAAAAAGACAGCAACAAGGTGTTGGCGTATGGAAAAGGCTGTTTGTATGGCAGCCTCGAGGGACACAAGATTATCAGAGGTAGAGCGACCCTGGCGGAAACCGCCCTGGCATGGGGCCAGTAGGCCACGTGGCTCCAGGACCCAATACAACCGTCACCACGCCATACGTTCTAGAAGCTTACAAAGAACGTTGGTGAGGCTGATGGGCCGACAGCTACCCACATCAAGAGGGTTTTTATCGATCTGAACACTGAAGTGATAGTGCTCTCCCGCCATTGGGATGGAAAGATGTCATAGCACCAAATCCGGTTGAAGGTGACGAGGGGATGTCGCTTGTAGTCGGACGAGAGATGTTTAATCATTTGACTGTGGATCTGATCCAGCCCAGGACCTGTGTTGGGGTAATTTACAAGGGCGCTGAGGATCTCCGACTGTGTAGATGAGGCGCTATACGGTTCACTGTGGCGTGTATGAACGAAAGGACTTTCGCTTCCATCCGCCATTTGAGAGTGCGAAAGGCTGGGGGATAATTCTCCAATGCACAGACTCGAGCATAGTGCTCAGCAAAGTGCTAGGCAATGGCGTTTGCGTCGGCATCGATGGTAACGCCAGGGACACCTGTTAGGGTCTGGTACCCAAAAACACGTCTGACCTTCGTCCACACTTGGGAAGGTGACGTGTGACACTCAATGGTCGAGACGTACCTCTCCCACTACTCCTGTTTCTGTCTTTCTATAAGTTGCCGAATGCGGGCACAGAGTCGTTTAACAGCTCTTAGGTGCTCCAGAGATGGGTGCAGCTTATGCAGCTGAAGAGCCCGCCTACGCTCTTTAATGGCCTCAGCAATTTCCGGCAACCACCAAGGAACTGTTTTTCGCTGATGGCACCCTAAGGAACAAGGGATCGCATTTTCCGCCGCAGAAACGATCGTTCTAGTGACCCGCTCAACCAACACTTCTATGATACCATGTGGAGGAGATTCAGTGGTGACAGCAGAGGTGAAAGCTTTCCAGTCTGCCTTGTTTGGAGCCCATCTGGGTAATCGTTCGTGGGCATGACGCCTGGCGAGTGACAGAAAGGTGGGGAAATGGTCACTACCACACAAGTCATCATCGACTCTTCAGTGGACAGATGGGAGAAATCCTGGGCTGCAGAGTGATAAATCAGTGGCCGAATAAGTGCCATGAACCACATTGAAATGTGTGAGAGCCCCAGTATTTAGGAGGCAGAAGTCAAGCTGAGTCAGTAAATTTTCGTTCTCTCTACCTCGGCCAGTAAGCATGATGCCACCCCACAAGGGGTTATGGGTGTTAAAATGCCCCAAAAGTAGGAAAGGTTAAGGGAGTTAATGAACCAGTGCAGCAGAGACGTTCAGGGGTACCACACTATTTGGAGGAGGATATACATTGGAGCAGTTATTTCCTGCACCATCCTTATCCTGACACCCACAGCTTCAATAGGAGTGTGAAGGGCACAGGTTCACTATATACCAAGTTTAGGACATAGACGCAAACTCCACTTGACACTATTATATTCGCTATCGTTCTTGTAATATCCCCTATTGCCACAGAGAGCAGGGTTCCACATTGCCGGGAACCAGGCAAGCAGGTGTAAAGCTTAACAGTCGCTATATCTCAGCCAGGTGGAGGAAAAAACCGCCGCAATTCCACTGGAGGATGACGTTATCGTGAGGCAGGGAAGGCATGAAATGCTCAATGAGGCAGCTCACGCCTCAGTATCACCTACTGCCAACGACTTAGTTCCTGAGCAGTCTATATCCATTGTGTCTGAAGGTCCGGCGAGATCTAGGTCCTCAGCAGACGTCAATCTCTACCTCATCCTCAGATACAGAGCTTGTAGATAGCGGTGGTGTGGGTGCCACCACAGTTTATTTGTTCTTGGGGGTCTTCTTTTTGGATTTATCTTGCTGCTTCTTGAGTTTCTCTGGCTGGGAAGGCTTCTTTGATTTAGTCTCCAAGACTGAGGAGAATGGTGAAGCCTTACGACCAGCTGCTTTTGGGCACTTCAGCCACTGGTGGGTGTCATCTTTCCCACTAGTAGAAACCTGCGAAGGGAGGGATCCAAGGACCCCTCCCTAGCGAGAGGAACCAAAAAAGAGTTACACTTCTCCAGCTGAGAAATGAGGACTTATGTCCCCAATGGTTGGGGACAATATCGGTGCTTCCACTAACGCCTTTTCAACTTCTGAAATTCTTGTTCTGCAGTATCATGCCATATCCATGGAGTGTTTGTACCAGTTAAACTGCATAATTGGGGTGTAGCTAGAGTGTCTATACAGATGAACCTTTTAAAAAAGTTACAAGTCCCAGAAAGCCTCTGAGCGTCTTCCTATTATACACTCTGGAAATGGAAAAAAGAACACATTGACACCGGTGTGTTAGACCCACCATACTTGCTCCGGGCACTGCGAGAGGGCTGTACAAGCAATGATCACACGCACGGCACAGCGGACACACCAGGAACCGCGGTGTTGGCCGTCGAATGGCGCTAGCTGCGCAGCATTTGTGCACCGCCGCCGTCAGTGTCAGCCAGTTTGCCGTGGCATACGGAGCTCCATCGCAGTCTTTAACACTGGTAGCATGCCGCGACAGCGTGGACGTGAACCGTATGTGCAGTTGACGGACTTTGAGCGAGGGCGTATAGTGGGCATGCGGGAGGCCGGGTGGACGTACCGCCGAATTGCTCAACACGTGGGGCGTAAGGTCTCCACAGTACATCGATGTTGTCGCCAGTGGTCGGCGGAAAGTGCACGTGCCCGTCGACCTGGGACCGGACCGCAGCGACGCACGGATGCACGCCAAGACCGTAGGATCCTACGCAGTGCCGTAGGGGACCGCACCGCCACTTCCCAGCAAATTAGGGACACTGTTGCTCCTGGGGTATCGGCGAGGACCATTCGCAACCGTCTCCATGAAGCTGGGCTACGGTCCCGCACACCGTTAGGCCGTCTTCCGCTCACGCCCCAACATCGTGCAGCCCGCCTCCAGTGGTGTCGCGACAGGCGTGAATGGAGGGACGAATGGAGACGTGTCGTCTTCAGCGATGAGAGTCGCTTCTGCCTTGGTGCCAATGATGGTCGTATGCGTGTTTGGCGCCGTGCAGGTGAGCGCCACAATCAGGACTGCGTACGACCGAGGCACACAGGGCCAACACCCGGCATCATGGTGTGGGGAGCGATCTCCTACACTGGCCGTACACCACTGGTGATCGTCGAGGGGACACTGAATAGTGCACGGTACATCCAAACCGTCATCGCACCCATCGTTCTACCATTCCTAGACCGGCAAGGGAACTTGCTGTTCCAACAGGACAATGCAAGTCCGCATGTATCCCGTGCCACCCAACGTGCTCTAGAAGGTGTAAGTCAACTACCCTGGCCAGCAAGATCTCCGGATCTGTCCCCCATTGAGCATGTTTGGGACTGGATGAAGCGTCGTCTCACGCGCTCTGCAACTCCAGCACGAACGCTGGTCCAACTGAGGCGCCAGGTGGAAATGGCATGGCAAGCCGTTCCACAGGACTACATCCAGCATCTCTACGATCATCTCCATGGGAGAATAGCAGCCTGCATTGCTGCGAAAGGTGGATATACACTGTACTAGTGCCGACATTGTGCATGCTCTGTTGCCTGTGTCTATGTGCCTGTGGTTCTGTCAGTGTGATCATGTGATGTATCTGACCCCAGGAATGTGTCAATAAAGTTTCCCCTTCCTGGGACGATGAATTCACGGTGTTCTTATTTCAATTTCCAGGAGTGTATGATGTTACAAAATTTCTTATTGCCTCTAGTTTTTCTGGGATCAGTTTTGTTCCCTGTGCAGATATGACATGTCCTAAGAAGTTTATGTGTTGTGTCCCAAATTTGGATTTTTCCAAGTTTATCCCATATTTTTTGAGTGTTTTCAGTAAGGTATCCAGAATTTCATTATGTTTCTCCCACGATGAATCTACGAGGGCAGTTGAATAAGTAATGCAACACATTTTTTTTCTGAAACAGGGGTTGTTTTATTCAGCATTGAAATACACCAGGTTATTCCCCAATCTTTTAGCTACACAACACTATTTTTCAACGTAATCTCCATTCAATGCTACGCCACCTTGAAATGAGGGCTTGTATGCCTGCACGGTACCATTCCACTGGTCGATGTCGGAGCCAACGTCGTACTGCATCAATAACTTCTTCATCATCCGCGTAGTGCCTCCCACGGATTGCGTCCTTCATTGGGCCAAACATATGGAAATCCGGCGGTGCGAGATTGGGGCTGTAGGGTGCATGAGGAAGAATAGTCCACTGAAGTTTTGTGAGCTCCTCTCAGGTGCGAAGACTTGTGTGAGGTCTTGCGTTGTCATGAAGAAGGAGAAGTTCGTTCAGATTTTTGTGCCTACGAACACGCTGAAGTCGTTTCTTCAATTTCTGAAGAGTAGCACAATACACTTCAGAGTTGATCGTTTGACCATGGGGAAGGACATCGAGCAGAATAACCCCTTCAGCGTCCCAGAAGACTGTAACCATGACTTTACCGGATGAGGGTATGGCTTTAAACTTTTTCTTGGTAGGGGAGTGGGTGTGGCGCCACTCCATTGATTGCCGTTTTGTTTCAGGTTCGAAGTGATGAACCCATGTTTCATCGCCTGTAACAATCTTTGACAAGAAATTGTCACCCTCAGCCACATGACGAGCAAGCAATTCCGCACAGATGGTTCTCCTTTGCTCTTTATGGTGTTCGGTTAGACAACGAGGGACCCAGCGGGAACAAACCTTTGAATATCCCAACTGGTGAACAATTGTGACAGCACTACCAACAGAGATGTCAAGTTGAGCACTGAGTTGTTTGTTGGTGATCCGTCGATCATCTCGAACGAGTGTGTTCGCACGCTCCGCCATTGCAGGAGTCACAGCTGTGCACGGCCGGCCCGCACGCGGGAGATCAGACAGTCTTGCTTGACCTTGCGGCGATGATGACACACGCTTTGCCCAACGACTCACCGTGCTTTTGTCCACTGCCAGATCACCGTAGACATTCTGCAAGCGCCTATGAATATCTGAGATTCCCTGGTTTTCCGCCAAAAGAAACTCGATCACTGCCCGTTGTTTGAAACACACATCCGTTACAGACGCCATTTTAACAGCTCCGTACAGCGCTGCCACCTGTTGGAAGTCAATGAAACTATACGAGACGAAGCGGGAATGTTTGAAAATATTCCACAAGAAATTTCCGGTTTTTTCAACCAAAATTGGCCGAGAAAAAAAATGTGTTGCATTACTTATTGAACTGCCCTCGTACTATGAGATGTCATCCACATAACATATCAATTGCTCCTGTAACTGCCTAGGTAGAATACTTCCTAGACCTCGAATAAAAGCTGCAGATGAAATATTCAATCCGAAAGAGAGTCTTTTAAACCTATAACACTTTCCAAAAGTGGTAAATGCAGTAAATTTCCTGCATTCAGGAGCTAATTCAATTTGCCAAAAGCAACAAAAGCAATATCATAAATATAGTGACGAGAATAATTTTACATTATGATTTTTTTGGAGCAAGTCTTCTAGTCTCTCTGGGCAATCTGGTTCTAGAACTATAATTGTGTTAATTTGTCTGGAATCTAACACGAAATGTATCATTCCACCCTTTTCTTTCACAACGCGTAATGGGCTGTTATAAGTTTATGGTACCCGTTCAATAACACCACATTGTTCCATCTTATTTAACTCCAAGAATACCACATATCAGTAACTCAATGGATGTGATATGGAGCTACTCTGAAAAGCGGAAGGTCCGTAACTTCGAATCTGTATTGTAGATCTTTAATTGCTCCAGGTTTCGGTCCTAATACAATCACATGCTTGCGTAATATTCCATCTAATTCTAACCTTTGGTGATCTGTTAACCCTTCTACACTTCGTATTTTTTTAGATCTCTGTGTAAATGTCATCAAGTATTCCCAAATCCATAGGCTCTGGTTCATTTGTCCTTAGATATCGCGGATTATTCTGACAAGCAATATCTCCATCTAACTGCATTTGTAACTGTATAATTTCCACACATTTCTTCATGTCTCAGGTTTTCCTCGAATTTTAAGGTAGTTTCTCCTAAAATGACACTTCCTCTGCCCACATCCAACACAGCTTTATGTTGACTGAGGAAGTCACCTCTGATAATCACACTGACTGACATCTTTGGTACTATGAAAAATTCGTTTCTATTACATGACCCTGGCAGTCAAATGCAAGTCTTGTCTGCCTTGTGATGTATGACGAACGTCCCATAACTGGTCCACATACTATGCCCTTTCTGGTTTTTAACACTAATAAGTCATTGTCACAACTGCAACGATTGGATAATGGCTCTGATACCGCTGTTAACTCACTCCCACTGTCTACTATTGCGTTAACGACAATATCCTTGACTGTTACACGGAGTATCAGACTTATCTCTTAAGTACTCTCGCCTTCGATTTCCTCCATTAGTAAGTCCTCAATTACTTCGTAATTTAACTGATGTATGTGTATTTGTTCTGTCACAACTGGATGTTTATGGACATCCAAAGTTGCGTCATTTTGCATTAACATTTGATGGTCTTCATTGAGAGTATGGGGAGAAGTACTTCCCTTTTTCAAATTGTCAAGCTTTAGTCTCGCTGCTTCTAGATCAGCTTCTAAAGTAACAAATCTAGATTTTAAATCCTCATTTCCACACCCTGCTACTTCCTTTAAGTTTATCTCCTCGTCACACATCTGTGTAATCGTGTTTAATTTGGATTTTAGAGCCTGGCAAGTGTGAAAGATGAGTAGATTATTGTTAATGAAGTAAAGATCCACGCTGTGGACACCAAGTGAAAAAGCTACTCCTTATGTGTCTGATCTAGACTGCCATAAGAAAAATGGGAAGGAACTGTTAATTAGAACTCAGGGAGAAGTTTTAGTCTAATTGACAATCGATTTATTGATCTTAAACATGACGAAACAACAAAATTATTAAAGAAATATCGTACAAAAATATTTAATTAAGAAAAGCCTTACTAAAATGGGATCTACAGTGGACAAAGTGATCTGCTGGGGATCGACGCACGACACTAACCAGAACACTACTCGCTCTATCTCACTTCATACACATGAATCCAGGTTATGGCATCTAACAACGCCACCACCAAGCATCTATATTCTACTATACAAACAAAAAAAGGAAAAATATGGTTCGAAAGAAATACGTGGTCTCGCATTCGGTTAATTCAGAATTCAGATACTTCCCTAAGAGCCTCAGAAACCCCAATGGATTCCAGTAGGCAGGTGGACCCATTTGCTGGTCTGCCAAACCAATTTGACTCCGTGCCACAACTCAGCATGTTGGAATACGTCAAATGTTTAGACGGCCGACTCAAGACAAATAAGTACATGTATGAATCACTCATTGTGACCATGATGATATAAGCAGTACCTCTGAAGGTTCAGAAGGTGACTGGCACAGATTCTAAGTCGCACACTAGCAAAGTACACAAGTCTCACCGTTTAGGTAGAGACTTGCAGTTCTTTACTAGCAAAGTGCCAGTACAAGAGACTTGTACAAGAGTGCCTTCTTTCTTTCTCCACGTCTCTTCCTCAGCTCGGTTCCAAAAGCACATTTCTCTTTTTTGACTTCCCCCACTTACACACAAGCCAGTCATGAGCTGTGGCCTGGCATTCTAAGCTCGGAGAATGGTCTTAGCAGCCGGCCGAAGTGGCCGTACGGTTAAAGGCGCTGCAGTCTGGAACCGCAAGACCGCTACGGTCGCAGGTTCGAATCCTGCCTCGGGCATGGATGTTTGTGATGTCCTTAGGTTAGTTAGGTTTAACTAGATCTAAGTTCTAGGGGACTAATGACCTCAGCAGTTGAGTCCCATAGTGCTCAGAGCCATTTGAACCATTTTTGAATGGTCTTAGCACGATTTGACCAATCAGAGACTTTAAAGTTAATTGGCAGAAAACGGAAAAAGTTGCAGATTCAAATTTTCAGCTGTGTCGTCATTTATTATGACGCTGTTTACTGTGTCTGGTGTGATGATTACATGATTACATAGTCTCGGTAATACTGCCATACTACACCCTTAAATGGCTCTGAGCACTATGGGACTTAACTTCTGAGGCCACCAGTCCCCTAGAACTTAAAAATACTTAAACCTAACTAACCTAAGGACATCATACACATCTATGCCTGAGGCGGGATTCGAACCTGCGACCGTAGCGGTCGCGCGGTTTCAGACCGTAGTGCTTAGAACCGCTCAGCCACTCAGGCCGGCCATACTACGTCCCCGTATGTGCCAAAATTGTATATATTTGAATCTGATTTATCAGACTGTTCACATACTTTATAACCTGGTTGGCATTCCGATACCGACAGGATATTTCCCTGTCATTTTCCTCTCCATTATCAACTTGTTCTTCCCAATTGTGTTCGATTCCCACTATCCACAATGCCTCAGACTCTTTCTACTTTTCTTCCAAAGTTTTGTGGAAGGATTTTAGTAGATCCTGTATCGTGTCGAACTTTTGATCAGGTGTACTTATCTGTACTTCCTTCTTTTTCCTATGACCTGTATTAGCCGTATTTTGTCAGTTAATACTATCGCCTTGATCAATCGTTGTGTCGCATGTATTATCCTGCTGGAAATCATTTTTCGTCTTTGCAGAATGAAACATCTGCACTATATGCATTAATGCTTGGTCATAATCAAATACTTCATTACTAGGTAATGCTGGGAGTCCATCCTCATCGTCAGTGTCAGTCCAACCTATCTCGTCCCGACTATTCAGTTGTGAGTTCCTCCCTATTTGTAGTATCTGTGTGGATACCTTTGAGGATCCTTCTGTCGTTCCTGTTCCCAATTACGACTCTTGTACGTTACACCTAAACTGATTTATTGCTGTGGACGCCTTGTCATCCGTTTCTGCAGAAAGTGTTTTATCTGCTTGAACTCCAGCAATACCTAACCACAGTCAATCCTCACGCTTCCCAGGATTTGGTGGTCGTAATTTAACCTTCATCTGTCGTTCGTTTCTACAGTAATTACCCGAAGTATTTGCCTGTGGCTGCTTTCTCGCACCGCCTTCCCATTGCTTTCTCTCCATGAACCTGGAGATCGCTGATTAAAGTCAGTCTGTCCGTTATCCCGAGTTCTCCAGTTTCCATTCCTGTTTTTTTCTGTACTCTGCCTGTTCCCACCACTATTAAAACCATATCTATTACGCTGCGGTCTAGTGTTTCCACTACTCCCACCCGGGTTCCCGGGTTCGATTCCCGGCGGGGTCAGGGATTTTCTCTGCCTCGTGATGGCTGGGTGTTGTGTGATGTCCTTAGGTTAGTTAGGTTTAAGCAGTTCTAAGTACTAGGGGACTGATGACCGTAGATGTTAAGTCCCATGGTGCTCAGAGCTATTTTGAACCACTACTCCCATTTCGTAATTATTCCCATTTCGTCCAAAATTCAATCCCAATACTGGCCTACCAACGCTATCATTATTGTTATTCTCCTTACTATTACCTTTTGTTTCAGAATTACTCCGTCCTGAATCGCGACGTCTTTGAACGTCGTATTCATACATGAACTCTACTTCTCTCAAAACACCTTTGGAAGTTTCTACATTATAGCCCCCACGTTCTATCAAGGCTTGTTGATACTTCATTGGCAGTTTCGTTTTGCATATTTGAATCAATTGTCCGTCGCTATATTGGTTATCTAAGTATTGGTTTCTTTTAGCCATTTCATCAAAGAATCTGACTGCTTTTTTCTCATGTGAATTTTTGAATGAGACATTTTGTAATAATCCTTATTTTATTCTCATCTCAGCCTCAGAAGACCAATATCCTGCTATAAAGGCAGCTCTAAACGAATCATACGAATCGCAAGTTTATGCCTTCATCTGCACAGTTTTAGCAACACTTCACTCCATATGTGTGCAAATAAAATCTAACATGTTTCAATGGCCAATGTGTCGGTATTCCTACATTAAATTGGTCGATAAATATGTGGGGGTGGAGAATATTTGTGTCTTTCTTTATAGTGCTAGTATTTCCGCACTGTGAGAAAGTTGTTATCATCAAAACCTCTCGCTTCTCTCTGTTATGTATCTGCTGGGTTTTGAAGACTGTAATTCTATCCCCGGTTTGCGTCAAATCTACGCAAACGTGTGTAACTTGGTTCATTCTGTGACATTTGTGCCGTAGAATGACTTGCAGGTCTCATTGCGCAAAATGCGTGCATTACGCCCCCTACCGGCTCTGTATCTTGACGAGTAAGTAATTCTGGCTCGTTAGACGCCGTACTGCAACCCGTCGGCGTTCGTCCTACAGGTTGTGGCGTTGCGTGACGCGTCACTATGATTTGATCAGCGTTATGTCACGCTTTGTGCTTGACGTACTGAACCCTGCTGCAAACCACGCTCTTGTATTCCAGATTGACCTGTTATTCTTTCTTGAACAAGTGGTGGCAATCCAAACTGTTCCCTACGGTTACCGTGATGTTCTGGCACACGCTGGTTTGGACTAATTTTCCTGCTCGAGGTTTGCGGTTTCGGACTGGCATCCACATGTTCCTTTCCGTCTTACGTCACACGTAATTTCGCGTACCCTTTCTGTCGTATTATCGGCAACTGTTGATTTTGCAGTATTCACAGTAGTATTTACCGACACTAAAGTGGATTCTGACGTGTCTGCGACTCCTCACTAACGCTTTCTACGTCACCACGAGTTTCGCTCGAACGTAAAATTTCCGATCTCAGCCGTTGAAATTGGTGTTCGTTTTTCTCTTGTATTTTTGAAACACGAACATCGAATTTCTTTAATGCTGCTTTTGTCGTTCGTTTGTGAGACGTCGTCTCACCAATAACATGTTTCGCCTTTGTCGTCGCTTTGATGGCAAAGCTTCGATCTATGTTTAACCTTTTTGACACTTTGTTGCGTATCTTCACGCAACGTAATCATGTCTGTCTGGACAGTGACAATGTCTATTCTCAATTGTTTGTGCCCGGTAACGAGCGTTTGAAGCGTGATTTGCTCTTCCTTAGCTTCAGTTCGCATTTGATCTATTTGGCCTTGATTATTTCCCCGCGTTTCTGTTTTTTGTTTTTTGTTTAGTATTTCCTTGTTAGCTTTTTTCAGCCTGTGTTATACGCCCTTCTAATTGTTTTTGCCCTTGTGTTATACGCCCTTCTATACGCTTTTCTGATATTTGAAACTCTGTTGTTTGATGTGTTACGCGCCCCTCTATACGATTTTCTGATTCCAGAAATTTTTGTAATAAACCCTGCAACATTCCAGATATGTTGGCGTTTTCATCTACACCATTTTCGCCAGTTGCCATCTGATGCAACCGTTCCCCATCTCGTTTCTCGTGAGCCGTTTCCTTCACTTCCGAACATAGTGAAGGAGCACTAACACTGGCTCCTTCATGTAATTGCAAGGCTGACTGATTCAATATGATTATGTATGGTTCAATATACTGTAAATCATTATCTACAGACTCAGCGTCTGATTCATTAGCAACGCCGTTCTCATGTCCATTCTTTGGATCATGTTGAACATCATGTGTTGTATTTTCGGTCTCTTTCGGTATTTCTACGTTTTCTGTCTCGCGTTGTTCGCGCTGATCTGCCTGTCGGGTGTTCAGCTTGATCCTATTAAGATCTACCATGACTTCTCTTTGTCTAATCGATTATTTCCTGTCGTTTTTGAGCGTTCCACTAAGCGTTTTTTATTGCACTTTACGATAAGTTCGCTTATTTGGATAAAGGCGTATGGGGCCTGAAGGTGGCAAAATGAATTGCCGAAACCGGCTGATTTCAGAATAAAATATCTTAAAAGTATACGGCTGTTGGTGAAATATATTGACAGTGAAAAAATTTATTTTATGGCGATTTTGAGGTAAGCACACGGCCGTATAGGTTTTCTTGGTGCCTACACGATGGAATGCGTTTCCGGTTGCAAAACTGGCTATAAACCGTCGAAAATGGCTGTCGAAAGTCGTGTTCGGTTTCAGAAGCACCTAACAGTGTGTTGTCTTCGGCTGCGAAGCCCGCTAAATGCCCCAATAGGCGTGGCTGTTGCCTGCCATGTGCGGATGCAAAGCATGTGAACAGACACCAGACTTACGAATCTGGACGTTCAAAGCTACCTTTCAGTCTGTATCGATTAGAACGGATATATTTCTTATTGCGCTTTAGGTTGGCTGTGCTGCAACAAACTCGTTGTTGTTGTTGTGGTCTTCAGTCCTGAGACTGGTTTGATGCAGCTCTCCATGCTACTCTATCCTGTGCAAGCTTCTTCATCTCCCAGTACCTACTGCAACCTACATCCTTCTGAATCTGCTTAGTGTATTCATTTCTTGGTCTCCCTCTACGATTTTTACCCTCCACGCTGCCCTCCAATGCTAAATTTGTGATCCCTTGATGCCTCAAAACATGTCCTACCAACCGATCCCTTCTTCTAGTCAAGTTGTGCCACAAACTTCTCTTCTCCCCAATCCTATTCAATACCTCCTCATTAGTTACGTGATCTACCCACCTTATCTTCAGCATTCTTCTGTAGCACCACATTTCGAAAGCTTCTATTCTCTTCTTGTCCAAACTGGTTATCGTCCATGTTTCACTTCCATACATGGCTACACTCCATACAAATACTTTCAGAAACGACTTCCTGACACTTAAATCTATACTCGATGTTAACAAATTCCTTTTCTTCAGAAACGATTTCCTTGCCATTGCCAGTCTACATTTTATATCCTCTCTACTTCGACCATCATCAGTTATTTTACCCCCTAAATAGCAAAACTCCTTTACTACTTTAAGTGTCTCATTTCCTAATCTAATCCCCTCAGCATCACCCGATTTAATTTGACTACATTCCATTATCCTCGTTTTGCTTTTGTTGATGTTCATCTTATATCCTCCTTTCAAGACACTGTCCATTCCGTTCAACTGCTCTTCCAAGTCCTTTGCTGTCTCTGACAGAAATACAATGTCATCAGCGAACCTCAAAGTTTTTATTTCTTCTCCATGGACTTTAATACCTACTCCATATTTTTCTTTTGTTTCCTTTACTGCTTGCTCAATATACAGATTGAATAACATCGGGGAGAGGCTACAACACTGTCTCACTCCTTTCCCAACCACTGCTTCCCTTTCATGCCCCTCGACTCTTATAACTGCCATCTGGTTTCTGTACAAATTGTAAATAGCCTTTCGCTCCCTGTATTTCACCCCTGCCACCTTCAGAATTTGAAAGAGAGTATTCCAGTTAACGTTGTCAAATGCTTTCTCTAAGTCTACAAATGCTAGAAACGTAGGTTTGCCTTTTCTTGATCTTTCTTCTAAGATAAGTCGTAAGGTTAGTATTGCCTCACGTGTTCCAACATTTCTGCGGAATCCAAACCGATCTTCCCCGAGGTCCGCATCTACCAGTTTTTCCATTCGTCTGTAAAGAATTCGCGTTAGTATTTTGCAGCTGTGACTTATTAAACTGATAGTTCGGTAATTTTCACATCTGTCAACACCTGCTTTCTTTGGGATTGGAATTATTATATTCTTCTTGAAGTCTGTGGGTATTTCGCCTGTCTCATACATCTTGCTCACCAGATGGTAGAGTTTTGTCATGACTGGCTCTCCCAAGGCCATCAGTAGTTCTAATGGAATGTTGTCTACTCCCGGGGCCTTGTTTCGACTCAGGTCTTTCAGTGCTCTGTCAAACTCTTCACGCAGTATCTTATCTCCCATTTCATCTTCATCTACATCCTCTGCCATTTCCACAATATTGTCCTCAAGTACATCGCCCTTGTATAAACCCTCTATATACTCCTTCCACCTTTCTGCCTTCCCTTCTTTGCTTAGAACTGGGTTGCCATCCGAGCTCTTGTTATTCATACAAGTGGTTCTCTTCTCTCCAAAGGTCTCTTTAATTTTCCTGTAGGCAGTATCTATCTTACCCCTAGTGAGACAAGCCTCTACATCCTTACACTTTTCCTCTAGCCATCCCTGCCTAGCCATTTTGCACTTCCTGTCGATCTCATTTTTGAGACGTTTGTATTCCTTTTTGCCTGCTTCATTTACTGCATTTTTATATTTTCTCCTTTCATCAATTAAATTCAGTATTTCTTCTGTTACCCAAGGGTTTCTATTAGCCCTCGTCTTTTTACCTACTTGATCCTCTGCTGCCTTCACTACTTCATCCCTCAGAGCTACCCATTCTTCTTCTATTGTATTTCTTTCCCCCATTCCTGTCAATTCTTCCCTTATGCTCTCCCTGAAACTCTCTACAACCTCTGGTTCATTCAGTTTATCCAGGTCCCATCTCCTTAAATTCCCACCTTTTTGCAGTTTCTTCAGTTTCAATCTACAGTCCATAACCAATAGGTTGTGGTCAGAATCCATATCTGCCCCTGGAAATGTCTTACAATTTAAAACCTGGTTCCTAAATCTCTGTCTTACCATTATATAATCTATCTGATACCTTTTACTATCTCCAGGATTCTTCCAGGTATACAACCTTTTTTCATGATTCTTGAACCAAGTGTTAGCTATGATTAAGTTTTGCTCTGTGCAAAATTCTACAAGGCGGCTTCCTCTTTCATTTCTTCCCCCCAATCCATATTCACCTACTATGTTTCCTTCTCTCCCTTTTCCTACTGACGAATTCCAGTCACCTATGACTATTAAATTTTCGTCTCCCTTCACTAGCTGAATCATTTCTTTTATTTCGTCATACATTTCATCAATTTCTTCATCATCTGCAGAGCTAGTTGGCATATAAACTTGTACTACTGTAGTAGGCATGGGCTTTGTGTCTATCTTGGCCACAATAATGCGTTCACTATGCTGTTTGTAGTAGCTAACCCGCACTCCTATTTTTTTATTCATTATTAAACCTACTCCTGCATTACCCCTATTTGATTTTGTATTTATAGCCCTGTAATCACCTGACCAAAAGTCTTGTTCCTCCTGCGAGCGAACTTCACTAATTCCCACTATATCTAACTTTAACCTATCCATTTCCCTTTTTAAATTTTCTAACCTACCTGCCCGATTAAGGGATCTGACATTCCACGCTCCGATCCGTAGAATGCCAGTTTTCTTTCTCCTGATAACGACGTCCTCTTGAGTAGTCCCCGCCCGGAGATCCGAATGGGGGACTATTTTACCTCCGGAATATTTTACCCAAGAGGATGCCATCATCATTTAATCATACAGTAAAGCTGCATGTCCTCGGGAAAAATTACGGCTGTAGTTTCCCCTTGCTTTCAGCCGTTCGCAGTACCAGCACAGCAAGGCCGTTTTGGTTAATGTTACAAGGCCAGATCAGTCAATCATCCAGACTGTTGCCCCTGCAACTACTGAAAAGGCTGCTGCCCCTCTTCAGGAACCACATGTTTGTCTGGCCTCTCAACAGATACCCCTCCGTTGTGGTTGCACCTACGGTACGGCCATCTGTATCGCTGAGGCACGCAAGCCTCCCCACCAACGGCAAGGTCCATGGTTCATTTCGTACACAACAATAATATTCTCGTTGCCATTGCATTGTCGTTTGGATGGGAGGAGTGTTTCGTGATTATCTCAGGGTTACTTATCACGCAGTTAGCGGGCTTTGCGTCTGGGCTACTCAGCTTTCAATATACCGTATGATATAAAACGTCTAACGTTACCTCCCTCTGTATCCTCCCTTTCAAAATTATCGCCAGGATCGTCGGATAGATCGTCAGTTTGAGATGAATTAAGGAGATCTGTAACTTCTTCTTCAGTAAGTGGCCTTCGTCTGTCTTGGACTCGGGGAAATGTGAAATCACCGTAAGATGACTAAAAAAGTAGCGAAATAATGTCTTAAATTTCTATGCTATTACATCTTTCCAATCACAGTGTCCTCATTTGGAGACATGTATTAAGTTATTTTTCACCTTCAATAATGCACCATTCTACGCACAAATAAATTTTTTAACGTAAAATCAGAAGATATTATACTGCTGATGGGAGGTACAAAAACTTCTGGGAAGCGTGCATGTGACTGAGCACATTCAGCTTTGTTTTGTGCTACCACAGGTTGACACGAGATGCCGACACTGTTCTAAAATAAACTACTTGTGACAATATGAGGTCAAAATCACAAATGGTAAAATTTAAAGAATTCTAATGTACTAAGCATTTATTTAGTATGTCCTTATATGAGGCCGCAATGACCAAAGGGTTAAGAAAATCTAGCTACCTTTGATACGCATCTGAAAACTGAAAACAGGGAAAAATCAGTATATACAGCAAGATCTCCATTAAGTGATTTTACTCAACTCTCTGATTTAAAACGCAATTCCCTCGAATAATAACTCACCTCTTCCGTTTTGTCAGCTTTCCATTCCGCTTAAGGGTACTTTACAAGCTGTAGCTGACACATTAAACCAGAAATCAGTAACAATATCATGTTCTCCGGGGCCAAATACTACGCAGCCACTTCAACACATATCTGAAAAAGGAAAATTAATAAGTTATTTTCTCATAGATCACCAACACCAAGTCCGCAGCTCGTGGTCGTGCGGTAGCGTTCTCGCTTCCCACGCCCGGGTTCCCGGGTTCGATTCCCGGCGGGGTCAGGGATTTTCACTGCCTCTTGATGACTGGGTGTTGTGTGATGTCCTTAGGTTAGTTAGGTTTGAGTAGTTCTAAGTTCTAGGGGACTGATGACCATAGATGTTAAGTCCCATAGTGCTCAGAGCCACCAACACCAAAGATATATCTTTACTTTCGGTCTGCATCGTACGAGGCATATTAGAGAGTTATCGCTGAGTTTTCGATCGGCAGTCCTCAATACTGAACTCATTTCCTACTTCGTACCACTCATGCACACTATTTTATACCCATCAGAAACACAATTATGCGTAAGACTAGTTTTTACAGTATAAGCATCACGATTTTGTACTACATGACAGTTATTTCACTTCAAGGAGGACTTACCTATGAGCCCAATAGACTTCCACTCATTAATCTTCCTTGCAATGTGCTGGGTAGCATTGTAACTGGTTTAAACCAGTTTTTCATCAGTAAGATAGCACAAGGGTGTTCTTCTGAATTTCGTAAACCAGTAACAATCTCATTTGAAACCATCTAAAATATAAAAGATCAATAACATTAGTTTTTGCAAAATTAGTGACTGAAAGCGACTCTACTAGACAGTTTTTTGAGAAAAGGTAGGACTTACCTTCGGATGCGATCATTTTCCAGTTTTTAAATGCTTTGTAGGGTGCTGGTGTCCCCTACGAAATTGTAGCTGCTTTTTTAAACACCAAACCACCACATACAGCTCTTTTTTTCGTTTCACAAGTATTCTGGTGTCCATGTGGTATGCATCTGACAAATAAAAAAAAGGAAATATTAGTATCTACAGTAAGTTCTCCATTAAGTGATTTATCTCAAATATCTGATTTAAAACACAAATTCCTTGATTAATAGCTCGTCTCTCCCTTTTTGTCAGCTTTCCATTCCGCTAGATGGTACTCTACAAGCTGTAGCTGACACCTTAACCGTGAAATCAAGACCAACATCATGTCTTCCTGGGTCAAATACTACGAAGTCAATTCATCATATATCTGAAAAAAGAAAATTAATTTGTTATTTTCTAATCGATCATCAACACCAATGGTATTTGTATGGCAACTTACATCCCACTCCAATTCCTTTCCACATTTCACATTCGGTCTACATGGTGCGAAGAATTTTAGAGAGTTGTCGCCATGTTTGTGGCCGACAATCCGCAATATTGAGTTCACTTTTTACTCTGCACCTCTCATGCTGTCTATTTTGTACCCATCTGAAAAACAAGCATGGGTAAGATTACCTTTTACAGCATGAGCATCACGATTTTGTACTAGATGACAGTCATTTCAAATCAAGGAGGACTTACCTACAAGCCCAATACACTTCTACTCATTAATTTTCCTTGCAATGCGCTGGGTAGCATTGTAACTGGTTTACATAAGTTTCTCATCAGTAAGATAGCACAAGCGTGTCCTTCTGACTTTGGTAAACTAGTAACAGTCTCCTTTGAAACCATCTAAAATATAAAAGATCAATAACACTAGTTTTTGCGAAATTAGCGACTGAAAGCGACTCTACTAGACAGTTTTTTTGAGAAAAGGTAGGACTTAGCTTCGGATGCAATCATCTTCCAGTTTCTTAAATGTTATTTAGGGTGCTGGTGTTACCTAAGAAAATATAGCTGCTTTTTTTTTTTTAAAACCAACCCCCCACTAATAACTTGTTTTTCGTTTCGCAAGTCTACTGGAGCCCATTTGGTATGCATCTGAAAAATGAAAAGGGGAAATATTAGGTTCTACAGCAAGTTCTCATTTAGTGATTTTCTTCAAATATCTGATTTAAAACACGACTCTCTTGAATAATAGCTCATCACTCCCGTTCTGTCAGCAACTATGCGTTACAAAGTGTGACTTACATCCCACTCCAATTGCTTTCCACATCTCTCTTTTTGGCTACATGGTACGAGGTATATTAGTGAGTAGTTGCTGAGTTTGTGACCTGCAATCTACATCTACGTGGATATTCTGCAAATCACATTCAAGTGCCTGGCAGAGGGTTCATCGAACCACCTTCACAATTCTCTATTATTCCAATCTCGTATAGCGCGCGGAGAGAATGAACACCTATATCTTTCCGTACGAGCTCTGATTTCCCTTATTTTATCATGGTGATCGTTCCTGCCTATGTAGGTCGGTGTCAACAAAATATTTTCGCATTCGGAGGGAAAGTTGGTCACTGGAATTTCGTGAGAAGATTCCGTCGCAACGAAAAACCCCCCTCTTTTAATGATTTCCAGCCCAAATTCTGTATCATTTCTGTAACACTCTCTCCCATATTTCGCGATAATACAAAACGTGCTGCCTTTCTTTGAACTTTTTCGACGTACTCCGTCAGTCGTGTCTGATAGGGATCCCACACCGCGCAGCAGTATTGTAAAAGAGGACGGACAAGCGTAGTGTAGGTAGTCTCCTTAGTAGGTCTGTTACATTTTCTAAGTGTCCTGCCAATAAAACGCAGTCTTTGGTTAGCCTTCGCCACAACATTTTCTATGTGTTACTTCCAATTAAAGTTGTTCGTAACTGTGATACCTAGGTATTTAGTTGAATTTACGACCTTTAGATTAGACTGATTTATCGTGTAACCGCAGTTTAACGACTTCCATTTAGCACTCATGTGGATGACCTCACACTTTTCGTTATTTAGGGTCAACTGCCACTTTCCGCACCATTCAGATATCTTTTCAAAATCGTTTTACAGTTTGTTGTGAGTCTTCTGATGACTTTATTAATCGATAAACGACAGTGTCATCTACAAACAACGGAAGACGGCTGCTCAGATTGTCTCCCAAATCGTTTATATAGATAAGTAACAGCAAAGGGCATATAACACTACCTTGGGGAACGCCAGAAATCACTTCTGTTTTAATCGACGACTTTCCGTCAGTTACTACGAACAGTGACCTCTCTGACAGGAAATCACAAATCCAGTCACATAACTGAGACGATACAGAATCAATCTGAAATCCATTGTCAATAGCACTCAACACTTCATGTAAATAGAGAGCTAGTTGTGTTTCATAGGAATGATGTTTACTAAACCCATGTTGACTGTGTGTCAACAGACCGTTTTCTTAGAGGAAATTCATAATGTACGAACGCAATACATGTTCTAAAATCCTGCTGCATATCGACGTTAACGATATGGGCCTGTAATTTAGTGGATTACTCCTACTATCTTTCTTGAATATTGGTGCGACCTGTGCGGCTTTCCAGTCTTTGGGTGCGGAACTTTCGTCGATCGAACGGTTGTGTATGATTGTTACGTATGGAGCTAATGCATCAGCATACTCCGAAAGGAACAGTCTGGACCAGAAGACTTGCTTTTATTAAGTGATTCCAGTTGCTTCACTACTCCGAGGATATTTACTTCTACGTTACTCATGTTGGCAGCTGTTCTCGATTCGAATTCTGCAATATTTAGTTCGTCTGCTTCTGTGATGGCATTTCGGAAGGTTGTGTTCAGTAACTCTGCTTTGGCAGCACTGTCTTGGATAGTATCTCCATTGTTATCACGCAGAGAAGGTACTGATTGTTTCTTGCCGCTAACATACTTCACATACGACCAGAATCTCTTTGGATGTTCTGCCATGTTTCGAGACAAAGTTTCGTTGTGCGAACTGTTATACGCATCTCACATTGAAGTCCGCGGTAAATTTCGAGCTTCTGTAAAAGATGGCTAATCTTGGGGATTTTACGTCTGTTTAAATTTGGCATGTTTGTTTCGTTGTTTCTGCAACAGTTTTCTAACCCGCTTTGTGTACCAAGGAAGATAAGCTCCGTCGTTTGTTATAATTTATTTGGTATAAATTACTCAATTGCTGCCGTTACTATTTCTTTGAATTTAAGCCACATCTGGTCTACACTTATATTATTAATTTGGAATGAGTGGAAATTCTCTCTTCAGAAGGCGTCAAGCGATTTTTTAATCTGCTTTTTTGAAAATGTATAGTTTTCGCTTATTTTTCGAGGATTTGGGGATTACAGTATTCAATCTCGCTACCACAACTCTGTGTTCACTAATCCCTGAATCGGTTTTGATGCTCGTTATTAACTCAGGATTATCCTCAATATTGTTTTCATTTTCAACTTTGCACCTGTCATGCGCCCTATTTTGTACCCATGTGAAAAAAAACAAGCATGGGAAGGATTAAGTGTTACAACATGAGCATCACGGTTTTTACTACATGACCGTCACTTCACTTCAAGTACGACTTACGTACGAGTCCAATATATTTCCACTCGTTAGTCTTCCTCGTAATAAGCTGGGTACCACTGTAAGTTATTTAAATTCGTTTTTAATCAACAAGATAGCAGATGGGCCTTGTTATTACTTTCGCAAACTATCAGGGGTCTAATCTGTAGCCACCTAAAAGAAAAAAGCTGAATGGCATTACTTTCTGTAAAATAAGCGACTGCAGGCATTTCTAATTGACGCTGTATTGAGATAAAGTACGACTTACCTTCAGATGTGATGGATCTCCACTTTTCAATTTCCTTGTAGTGTGCAGCTGTCACTTACGGATATCTAGCTGCTCTTTTAAGCACCAAACCACCACAAGTAGCCTTTTCTTCGTTTCACAAGTCTTTTGGTGTCCACTCGGTATGCATCTGAAAAATGAAAAAGGGGAAATTTTAGTATCTACGACCAGATGTCCATTAACACATTTTTACGAAATATCTGATTTCAAACGTGACCCCCTTGAGTATTGGTTTTTACAAAATAAGCGACTACAGGCTTTTCTAATTGACGGTGTATTGAGAAAAGGTGCGACTTACCTTCGGATACTATGGATTTCCAGTTTTTCAATTCTGTTGTAGTGTGCTGGTATCACTTAAGAATATCTAGCTGCTTTTTGAAACACCAAACCACCACGAATAGCTTTATTTTCGTTTCGCAAGTCTTCTGGTGTCCGTTTGGCATGCATCTGAAGAATGAATAAAGGGTAATATTAGTATCTACGGCCAGATGTCCATTAACTTATTTTAATCTAACATCTAATTGAAAACGCAACTTCCTTAAATACACCTCGTGTCTCCCGTTTTGTCAGCTTTCCATTCAGCTAGAGGATACTTTACAAGCTATACCTAACACCTTAATCCTGAAATCAGTAGCAACATTCCTGGGTCAAATTCTACGCAGTCAATGCAACATATAACTGAAAAAAGGAAATTAATATGTTAATTTCTAGTCGATCTCCAACACCAATCGTAATAGCTTGGTAACTATGTGTCACAAATTTCGACTTACATTCCACACCAATTCGTTTCCATATCTCACTTTCGGGCTGATTGTTACGAGATACATTTATGAGTTGTCGCTGAGTTTGTGACTGACAATCCACAATATTGAGTTCATTTTTACTTTGTACTTCTTATGCAGTCTATTTTGTACTCATGTGCAACACAACCATGGGTATGACTACTTTTTACAGCATGAGCATAATGATTTTATGCTACATGTGAGTTAATTCACTTCAAGTAGGACTTACCTACAAGTCCAACACATTTCCATTCATTAAGCATCCTTGCAATGTGCTGGATAGCATTGTAACTGGTTTAAATTCATCAGTAAGATAGCAGAAGCGTGTCCTTCTGACTTTTGAAATCCAGCAACAGTCTCATTTGAAACCACTTAAAATATAAAAGGACAATAATATTAGCTTTTGTCAAATTAGCGACTAAAAGGGACTCTGCTATACAGTTTTCTTTTAGTAAAGGTACGACTCACCTTCGGATGCGATCATTCTCCAGTATTTCAAATGTCTTGTAGGGTGCTGGTATGACATACAAAAATCTAGCTGATTGTTAAACACCAAATCCCCACGAAGAATAGCTCGTTCGTAAATCTGCTGGTGCTGATGTGGTATGAATCTGAAAAATGAAAAAATGGAAGAATTAATATCTACAACAAGTTCTTCACTAAGTGATTTTACTCAAATAGGGCTGATTTAACACGCACCTCCCTTGAATAATAGATTGTCTCTCTCGTTTTATCAGCATTCCATTCCGCTAGAGGGTATTTTACAAGCTGTAGCACATTTCTTAATCAAGATATGACCAATAATATCCTGTTTTTCTGGTTCAAATACTACAGTCATCCAGCACATATCTGACAAAAGATAATTAATAAGTTATTCACTCATCGATGGAAAACGCCAACGGTATTTCCTTCGCAACCATGTGGTACAAAGTACGACTTACACTCCAATTTATTGTTCATAGAAAGAAGCATCCTTTAGTGTATGATTATATGATAGCGGAACAAACACTGGTAGCAGTTACATCTGTAAAATATCTGGGAGTATGCGTACGGAACGATTTGAAGTGGAGTGATCATATAAAACTAAATGTTGGTAAGGCGGGTGCCAGATTGAGATTCATTGGGAGAGTCCTTAGAAAATGTAGTCCATCAACAAAGGAGGTGGCTTACACAACACTCGTTCGACCTATACCTGAGTATTGCTCATCAGTGTGGGATCCGTACCAGGACGGGTTGACAGAGGAGATAGAGAAGATCCAAAGAAGAACGGCGCGTTTCGTCACAGGGTTATTTGGTAAGCGTGATAGTGTTACGGAGATGTTTAGCAAACTCAAGTGACAGACTCTGCAAAAGAGGCGTTCTGAATCGCGGTGTAGCTTGCTGTCCAGATTTCGAGAGCGTGCGTATCTGGGTGAGGTATCGAATATATTGCTTAGACCTGCTCATACATCCCGAGGAGATCACGAATGTAAAATAAGAGAGATTCGAGCGTGCACGAAGGCTTTCCGGCAGTCGTTCTTCCCGCGAACCATACGCGACTGGAACAGGAAAGGGAGGTAATGACAGTGGCACGTAAAGTGCCCTCCGCCACACACCGTTGGGTGGCTTGCGGAAAATAAATGTAACTGAAGATGTAGATGCTTTCCAAAGCTCACTTTCATGGAGAATGGTACGACGTATTTTAGAGATTTGTCCCTAAGTTTTTTATCGATAGTACCTAGTAATTTTTACATTTCAATTTTCCACCTGTCATGCACAACATTATGCTCCCATCTGAGACACAAGCATGGGAAAGGTTAAGTGTTACAACATGAGCATGACGGTTTTTACTACATGACCGTCACTTCACTTCAAGTACGACTTACGTAAGAGTCCAATATATTTTCACACATTAGTATTCCTCGTAATAAGCTATGTAAAACTGTAAGTTATTTAAATTAGTCTCTAATCAACACAATAGCAGATGGGAATTGTTAGCACTTTCGCAAACCATCAGCAGTCTAATCTGTAAACACCTAAAAGAAAAAAGATGAATAGCATTACTTCCTGTAAAATAAGCGACTGCAGGATTTTTCTAATTACGCTGTATTCAGATAAAGTACGACTTACCTTCACATGTGATGGATCTCCACTTTTCAATTTACTTGTAGTATGCAGCTGTCACTTGCGGATATATAGCTGCTCTTTTAAACATCAAACCACCACATGTAGCCTTTTCTTCGTTTCACAAGTCTTTTGGTGTCCACTCGGTATCCATCTGAAAAATGAAAAAAGGGAAATTTTAGTATCTACGACCAGATGTCCATTAACGTATTTTTATGAAATACCTGATTTCAAATGTGACCCCCTTGAGCGTGGCTATTCTCTTCTGTTTGATCAGCTTTCCATTCCGCTAGAGGGTACATTACACGCTGTACCTGACACCTAAATCCAGACATCAGGACCAACATCACAGTTTCATGATTCAAATACTACGCTGTCAATCAAACTTATATCTGGAAATAGAGAATTAATTATTTAATTTCTAATTCATCATCAACACCAGCGGTGTTTCCTGGGCTACTATCTGTCAAAATTTCGACGTACCTCCAACGCCAATTGCGTTCCAAGGCTCTCTGCCATGGAGAATGGTGCGACGTATATTATATCCTTTTCACTGAGTTTTTGATCGATAGTCGTCAGTTAGTTTTCATTTCAACTATACACCTCTCATGGACCTTATTTTATTCCCATGTGAAACACAAGCATGCGAAAGTTTAGGTGTTACAAAAATGAGTATCGCGCTATTTACCACATGACCGCCACTTCACTTCTAGTATGACTTACATACGAGTCCAATATATTTTCACTCATTAGTCTTCTTCGTAAAAAGCTGGGTACCACTGTAAGTTTTGTATTCGTCTTTAATCACAAGATAGTAGATGGGCATTGTTCTCACTTTCGCAAACCATCAGCAGTCTAAACCGTAACCACCTAAAAGAAAAAAGATGAATAGCATTAGTTTTTGTAAAACAAGCAACTGCAGACATTTCTACTTGAAGCTGTATTGACATAAAGTACGACTTACCTTCAGATGTGGTGGATCTCCACTTTTCAATTTTCTTGTACTATGCAGCTGTCACTTGCGGATATATAGCTGCTCTTTTAAACATCAAACCATCACAAGTAGCCTTTTGTTCGTTTCACAAGTCTTTTGGTGTCCACTCGGTATGCATCTGAAAAATGAAAATAGGGAAATATTAGTATCTACGACCAAATGGCCATTTACATATTTTTATGAAATACCTGATTTCAAATGTGACCCCTTTGAGTATGGCTATTCTCATCTCTTTGATCAGCTTTCCATTCCGCTAGAGGGTACATTACACGCTGTAACTGACACCTTAATCCAGACATCAGAACCAACATCACGGTTTCATGATTCAAATACTACGCTGTCAATATATCATATATCTGTAAATTGAAAATTGCTTATTTAACTTCTAAGTCATCATCAACACCAGCGGTGTTTCCTGGGCTACTATCTGTCAAAACTTCGACTTACCTACAACACCAATTACGTTCCACAGCTTTCTGCCATGGAGAATGGTGCGAGTTTTTGATCGATAGCTCTCAGTTAGATTACATTTTCAACTTTGCATCTGTCATGGAACTTATTTTATTCCCATGTGAAACAGAAGCATGCGAAAGATTAGGTGGTACAAAATGAGCATCACTGTTTTTACTACATGACCGCCACTTCACTTCAAGTATGACTTACGTACGAGTCCAATATATTTTCACTCATTAGTCTTCTTCGTAAAAAGCTGGGTACCACTGTAAGATATTTAAATTCATCTTTAATCACAAGATAGTAGATGGGCCTTGTTCTCAGATTCGCAAACCATTAGCAGTCTAATCTGTAACCACCTAAAAGAAAACACATGAATAGCATTAGCTTTTGTAAAATAAGCAATTGCAGGCATTTCTAATTGACGCTGTATTGAGATAAAGTACGACTTACCTTCTGATGTGACGGATCTCCACTTTTCAAATTTCTTGTAGTATGCAGCTGTCACTTGCGGATATATAGCTGCTCTTTTAAACATCAAACCACCACAAGTAGCCTTTACTTCGTTTCACAAGTCTTTTGGTGTCCACTCTGGATGCATCTGAAAAATGAAAAAAGGGAAATATTAGTATCTACGACCAGATGTTCATTAACATATTTTTCTGAAATACATGGCTTCAAATGTGAGCCTCTTGAGTATGGCTATTCCCTTCTGTTTGATCATCTTTCCATTCCGCTAGAGGGTACATTACTCGCTGTACCTGACACCTTAATGCAGACATCAGAACCAACATCACGGTTTCATGATTCAAATTCTACGCTGTCAATCAAACATATATCTGGAAATACAAAATTAATTATTTAATTTCTAATTCCTCATCAACAGCAGCGGTGTTTCCTGGGCTACTATCTGTCAAAAATTCGACTTACCTCCAACACCAATTGCGTTCCACAGCTCTCAGCCATGGAGAATGGTGCGACGTATATTATATCCTTTTCATTGAGTTTTTGATCGATACTCCTCAGTTAGTTAATTTTCAACTTTACACCTGTCGTGTACCTTATTTCATTCCCATGTGAAACACAAGCATGCGAAAGATTAGGTGTTACAAAATGAGGATCACTGTTTTTACTACATGACGGCCACTTCACTTCAAATATGACTTTCGTACGAGTCCAATGTATTTTCACTCATTAGTCTTTTTCGTAAAAAGCTGGGTACCACTGTAAGTAATTTAAATTCGTTCTTAATCACAAGATAGTAGATGGGCCTTGTTCTCACTTTCGCAAACCATCAGCAGTCTAATCTGTAACCACCTAAAAGATAAAAGATGAATATCATTATTTATTGTGAAATGAGCGACTGCTAGCATTTCTAATTGACGCTGTATTGAGATAAAGTAGGACTTACCTTCACATGTGATGGATCTCCACTTTTCAAGTTTCTTGTAGTATGCAGCTGTCACTTGCGGATTTATAGCTGCTCTTTTAAACAGCAAACCACCACAAGTAGCCTTTTTTTCGTTTCACAAGTCTTTTGGTGTCCACTTGGTATTCATTTGAAATATGATAAAAGGGAAATATTAGTATCTACGACCAGATGTCCATTAACATATTTTTATGAAATACATGATTTCAAATGTGACCCCCTTGAGTATGGCTATTCTCTTCTGTTTGATCAGCTTACGTACGAATCCAACATATTTTCATTCATTACACTTCTTCGTAAAAAAAAATGGGTACCACTGTAAGTTATTTAAATTCGTTTTTAATCACAAGATAGTAGATGGGTCTTGTTCTCACTTTCGTAAACCATCAGCAGTCTAATCTGTAACCACCTAAAAGAAAAAACATGAATAGCATTAGTTTTTGTAAAATCAGCATCTGATTTCATTTCTACTTGACGTTGTATTGATATAAAGTACAACTTACCATCACATGTGATGGATCTCCACTTTTCAATTTTCTTGTAGTATGCAGCTGTCACTTGCGGATATATAGCTGCTCTTTTAAACATCAAACCACCACAAGTAGCCTTTTCTTCGTTTCACAAGTCTTTTGGTGTCCACTCGGTATGCATCTGCCAAGTGAAAAAAGGGAAATATTAGTATCTACGACCAGATAGCCATTAACATATTTTTATGAAATACCTGATTATAAATGTGACCCCCTTGAGTGTGGTTATTCTCTTCTGCTTGATCAGCTTTCCGTTCCGCTAGAGGGTACATTGCACGCTGTACCTGACACCTTAATCCAGACATAAGGACCAACATCACGGTTCATGATTCAAATACAACGCTGTCAATCCAACACATATCTGTAAATAGAAAATTAATTGTTTAATTTCTAATTCATCATCAACACCAGCGATATTTCCTGGTCTACTATCTGTCAAAAATTCGACTTACCTCCAACATCAATTCCGTTCCACAGCTCTCTGATATGGAGAATGGTGCGACGTATATTATATTCTTTTCACTGAAGTTTTGATCGATAGTCCTCAGTTAGTTTTCATTTTCAACTTTACACCTGGCATGGACCTTATTTTATTCCCATGTGAAACACAAGCATGCGAGGTATTAGATGTTACAAAGTCAGCACCACTGTTTTTACTACATGACCGCCACTTCACTTCAAGTATGACTTACGAACGAGTCCAATTTATTTTCACTCATTAATCTTCTTCCTAAAAAGCCGGGTACCACTGTAAGTTAATTAAATTAGTCTTTAATCACAAGATAGTTGATGGGCCTTTTTCCCACTTTCGCAAACCATCAGCATTCTAATCAGTAACCAACTAAAAGAGAAAGGATGAGTGGCAATAGTTTCTGTAAAATAAGCGAATGCAGGCTTTTCTAATTACGCTGTATTGAGATAAAGTACGTCTTACCTTCAGATGTGATGGATCTTCACTTTTAAATTTTCTTGTTGTATCCAGCTGTCACCTACGGATATATAGCTGCTCTTTTAAACATCAAACCACCACAAGTAGCCTTTTCTTCGTTTCATAAGTCTTTTGGTGTCCACTCGGTATCCATCTGAAAAATGAAAAAAGGGAAATTTTAGTATCTACGACCAGATGTCCATTAACGTATTTTTATGAAATACCTGATTTCAAATGTGACCCCCTTGAGCGTGGCTATTCTCTTCTGTTTGATCAGCTTTCCATTCCGCTAGAGGGTACATTACACGCTGTACCTGACACCTAAATCCAGACATCAGGACCAACATCACAGTTTCATGATTCAAATACTACGCTGTCAATCAAACTTATATCTGGAAATAGAGAATTAATTATTTAATTTCTAATTCATCATCTACACCAGCGGTGTTTCCTGGGCTACTAACTGTCAAAATTTCGACTTACCTCCAACGCCAATTGCGTTCCAAGGCTCTCTGCCATGGAGAATGGTGCGACGTATATTATATCCTTTTCACTGAGTTTTTGATCGATAGTCGTCAGTTAGTTTTCATTTCAACTATACACCTCTCATGGACCTTATTTTATTCCCATGTGAAACACAAGCATGCGAAAGTTTAGGTGTTACAAAAATGAGTATCGCGCTATTTACCACATGACCGCCACTTCACTTCTAGTATGACTTACATACGAGTCCAATATATTTTCACTCATTAGTCTTCTTCGTAAAAAGCTGGGTACCACTGTAAGTTTTGTATTCGTCTTTAATCACAAGATAGTAGATGGGCATTGTTCTCACTTTCGCAAACCATCAGCAGTCTAAACCGTAACCACCTAAAAGAAAAAAGATGAATAGCATTAGTTTTTGTAAAACAAGCAACTGCAGACATTTCTACTTGAAGCTGTATTGACATAAAGTACGACTTACCTTCAGATGTGGTGGATCTCCACTTTTCAATTTTCTTGTACTATGCAGCTGTCACTTGCGGATATATAGCTGCTCTTTTAAACATCAAACCATCACAAGTAGCCTTTTGTTCGTTTCACAAGTCTTTTGGTGTCCACTCGGTATGCATCTGAAAAATGAAAAAAGGGAAATATTACTATCTACGACCAGATGTCCATTAACATATTTTTATGAATTACCTGATTTTAAATGTGACCCCTTTGAGAATGGCTATTCTCTTCTGTTTGATCAGCTTTCCATTCCGCTAGAGGGTACATTACACGATGTACCTGATACCTTAATCCAGACATCAGGACCAACATCACGGTTTCATGATTCAAATACTACGCTGTCAATCAAACTTATATCTGGAAATAGAGAATTAATTATTTAATTTCTAATTCATCATCTACACCAGCGGTGTTTCCTGGGCTACTGTCTGTCAAAAATTCGACTTACCGCCAACACCAATTGCGTTCCAAGGCTCTATGCCATGGAGAATGGAGCGACGTATATTATATCCTTTTCACTGAGTTTTTGATCGTCAGGCCTTAGTTAGTTTTTATTTTCAACTTTACACCTGTCATCGACCTTATTTTATTCCCATGTGAAACACAAGCATGCGAAAGATTAGGTGTTACAAAATGAGCATCACTGTTTTTACTACATGACCGCCACTTCACTTCAAGTATGACTTACGTACGAGTCCAATATATTTTCACTCATTAGTCTTCTTCGTAAAAAGTTGGTTACCACTGTAAGTTACTTAAATTCGTCTTTAATCACAAGATAGTACATGAGCCTTGTTCTCACTTTCGCAACCCATCAGCAGTCTAATCTGTAACCACCTAAAAGAAAAAAGCTGAATGGCATTACTTTCCGCAAAATAAGCGACTGCAGGCTTATAATTACGCTGTATTGAGATAAAGTACGACTTACCTTCAGATGTGATGGATCTACACTTTTCAATTTTCTTGTAGTATGCAGCTGTCACTTGCGGATATATAGCTGCTCTTTTAAACATCAGACCACCACAAGTAGCCTTTTCTTCGTTTCACAAGTCTTTTGGTGTCCACTCGGAATGCATCTGAAAAATGAAAAAAGGGATATATTAGTATCCACAACCAGATGTCCATTAACATATTTTTATGAAATACCTGATTATAAATGTGACCCCCTTGAGTATTGCTATTCTCAACTGTTTGATCAGCTTTCCATTCCGCTAGAGGGTACATTACACGCTGTACCTGACACCTTAATCCAGACATCAGGACCAACATCACGGTTTCATGATTCAAATACTACGCTGTCAATCTAACATATATCTGGAAATAGGAAATTAATTATTTAATCTCCAGTAAGTGTTTTTACTAAGGTATCTGATTCAAAGCACGATTCCTGTAAATAATAGATCGTCTCTTACGTTTTCTCAACTTTACATTCCAATAGTGGGTACCTTAGAAGCTGTAGTTTACTCCTGAATCCTAGAATCAGGACCAACATCATGCTTTCGTGGGTCAAATATCATGCAGTCTGTTCAACACATATCTGCAAAAAGAAAATAAGTTATTTTCATATCGATCATGAACACCAATGGTGTTTGCTTGGCAACTGTGTGTTACAAAGTATTACTTACATCCTACTCCAATTCCTGACCACATCTCACTTTTTGGCTACATGATACAAGGTATATTAGTGAGATGTTGATGAGTTTGAGACCGACAATCTTCAATACTGAGTTCATTTTTTGCTTTGCACCCCTCATGCACCCTATTTTGTACCTCTCAGGCATGGGTAACATCACTTTTAACAGTACGAGCCTCACGATTTTATACAACATGACAGTTATTTCACTTCTAATAGGACTTACTATGAGCCCAATTCATTTCAACTCATTACTCTACCTTGCAATGTGCTGGGTGGCATTGTAGCTGATTTAAATCCGTTTTTCATCAGTAAGATAGTACAAACGTGATCGTCTGACTTTAGCAAACCAGCAATTGTCTCATTTGAAACCATTTGAAGCATAAAACACAAAAAAAATTAGTTGTTGCAAAATTAGAGACTAAAAGCGACTTTACTTGGCAGATTTTTAAGAAGAATTAGGACTTACCTTCGGATGCGATCATTTTTCTGATTTATAATTGTCTTGTAGGGTGCTTGTATCACCTAAGAAAATGTAGCTGATTATTAAACATCAAACCTCCATGAATAACCTGCTTTTTATTCGCTTTTCTAATTTACGGTTTATTGAGAAAAAGTACGACATTCCTTCGGACGCGATGGATTTCTAATTTTCAATTCTCTTGTGGTGTACTCGTATCACTTAATAATATCTAGATGCTTTTTTAATCACCAAACCACCACAAGTATCTTGTTTTTCGTTTTGCAAGTCTTCTGGTGTCCATTTAGTATGCATCTGAAAAATGAAATAAGTAAAATATTAGCATCTACAGCAAGATCCCCATTAAGTTATTTTACTCAAATACGTGATTTAAACGCGACTCTGTTGAATATAGCTCGTCTCTCCCATTTTGTCAGCTTTCCATTCCGCTAGAGAGTACATTACAAATTGTAGCTGACACCTTAATCCTGAAATCAGGACCAACATCGTGTCTTCCTGGGTCAACAACCACGCAGTCAATTCAATATATATCTGAAAAAAGAAAATTGAGAAGTTATTTTGTAGTTGATCATCAACACCAAAGAATTGTATTTGCTTGGCAACTATGTGTTACAAAGTCGACTTACATCCCACTCCAATTCCATTCCACATCTCACTTTCGGGGCAGTATGGTACGACGTATATTAGAGAGTTGTCGATGAGTTTTTGATCGATAGTCCTCAATATTGTTTTCATTTTCCACTTTTCACCTGTCATGCACCCTATTTGGTAACCATCTGAAACACAAGCATGGGTAATATGGCATTTAACAGCATGAGCTTCACGATTTTATACCACATCACAGTTATTTTACTTGAAGTAGGATTTACCTACAAGTCCAATACGTTTTCATTCATTAGTCTTCCTCGCAATGTGCTGGGTAGCACTGTAACTGATTTAAATCCCTGTTTAATCGACAAGATAGAGGAAGTGTGTTGTTCTCACACTCGCAAAACAGCTGCAGTCTATTATGAAACCATCTGAAATATAAAAGATGAATAAGATTTTGCAAAACGAGGACAGTTCTTTGAGAAAAAGTACGACTTACCTTCGGATGCGATGGATTTACAGTTTTTCAATTCTCTTGTAATGTGCTGGTACCACTTAAGAAAATTTAGCTGCATTTTTAAACACGAAACCCCCACGAATAGTTTTTTCGTTTCGCAAGTCTTCTGGTGTCCATTTGCTACGCATCTGAAAAATAAAAAAGTGTAATTACCATCTGCAGGATGATTTCCACTAAGTGGTTTTACTCAAGTATTTAAAACGCAACTCCCTTGAATAATAGCTCCTCGCTCCCGTTTTGTCAGCTTTGCATTCTGGTAGAATAGAGAAATCAGCAACAATATTATATTTTCGGTGTCAAATACTACGAAGTCAATTCAGCACATACTTGAATCATTGAAAATAAGTAAGTTATTTTCTCGTCGATGTCCAACACTAATGTTATTTACTTGGCAACTATGTGTTTCAATGTACGATGTACCTCCTACTCCAATTCTTTTACACATTTCATTTTTAGGTGGCATGGTACAAGGTATATTAGAGAGTTGTGTCGCTGAATTTTTGGTCGGCAGTCTTGAATATTGAGTTAATTTTCAACTTTGCACGTCTCATGCACTCTATTTTGTACTCATCTGAAACAGAACACAATCATGGGTAAAATTACTTCTTACGTGACTGTTATTTCACTTCAAGTAGAACTTACCTACGAGTCCAATACATTTTCACTGATTAGTGTGCCTCACAATGTGCCTGGTAGAATTGTGAACTAGTTTAAATCCTTTTTTAATCGACAAGGCGGCGGAAATGTGTTCATTTCACTCTCGCAAACCAGCTGCAGTCTAATTTGTAAACATCTACAATACATAACATGAATAAGATCAGTTTTTGCAAAATGAGCAACTAAAGCGATTGTTGTTCACAGTTTTTCGAGAAAAAGTACAGCCTAACTTCGGATGCGATTGATTTTCACATTTTCAATTGTCTTGTAGTTTGTTGGTATCACTTAAGAAAATTCAGCTGTTTTTTTTAAAAAAAAAAAAAAAACGAAACAACCACAAATAACTTCTTTTGAGTTTCGCAAGTTTTCTGTTGTCCATTTGGTATCTATCTGAATGGAAAGAAATGGGTGAATTAGTATCTACAGGATTTTCACCACTACGTGGTTTGCCCACTTGCCTGATTTAAAAGGCGACTCCATCGGATAATAGTCCGCTTCTTCCGTTTTGTCGGCCTTGCATTCTGCTAGACTGTACTTTGCAGCTGTAGCTGACTCCTTCGTCAACAAATTGGTAACAATATGTCCGCCTGCTTAGGTGGTTGGTAACGTGCTTGCCTCCAAAGCACTGGGCCCGGGTTCAATTCCCGGGCGGGTCAGAGATTTTCTGCGCTCGAAGACTGGGTGTTCCGTTGTCCTGATCATCATTTCATCCTCCTCATCGGCCGCAAGTCGCCCAATGTGTTGCGACTGCAATAAGACTTGCACTTGGAGGCCGAACCCGACTGGGACATCCCGGCCAATAATGCCATACGTTCATTTTATTTTTAGTAATAATATCAATGTGGTCAGTTCAAGGAAATGAATAAATTATTTCCTGGTCGATGACCAACGCCAACGGTATTTGCTTGCCAAGTATGTGTTACCTTGTACGACTTACCTCTCAGTTCAATTTCTTTGCACATTTCACTTTCGAGCTGCATGGTAGGAGATGTGTAGTTTGAGGTTTTCATCAGAAGTTCACCACATTTAGTTAATTTTCTGCTCTCCATATCTCATGCATTTCATTTTGTACCCATGTGAAACAGAAGCATGGATACGATTAGTTTTTACTGCATGTGCTTCACGATTTTGTACTACATGATAGTTATATGTTTTGTAGCAGGGCTTACGTACTTAAAGTGCCCAATACATTTTCACTCTTTAATCTGCTTCCCAATGAGGTAGGTAGTACTTTAAGATGCATCCATGTACTCGCTATTTAATGGATTTGTGTATTTCTTGCCATTGTTTTCTACAACTATTACTGATGTGTGACTAACCTCTGTTTCCCATTACCATAAGATTAGCATGTAAGTGTGTATTTACCTACGCTGGCAAAGGATCCGCATCAGGACGCCTAAATACTCAGCCAGAGTTGATGATGTACCAGACAAAGCTATCGACATTACAGATACTCTCACCCCTGCTAGATATCTCCAATTCTTCACTGTCAAGTGGTATCTTCCCACAGCAGTTAAAAGCTGCAAAATTGTACCTCTTAACAAGAACGGTGACCGGCAGCAGATGGTCAACTATGGACTTATGTCACTCCTGCAGGCTTTTCAAAAATCAGGGAAAAATTAATTCTGCCACAATTAACCGATTTTCTGAAAAAAAGTATTACCTTGGATGTCATCATGTCTTCAGGCCACGACGCTGTACTGAAACAGTCACTTTCACACACATAAATCGTACTTTAAATGCAGTGGATAGTCGCAGAAAAGTTTCAGGAATTTTCCTAGATTTAACAAATGCCTTTGATCTAATGAAATTCTTCTAAGAAAGTTGGAGTGCTGTATTGTAAGAGGGCTGCCAAGCTAGATGCTGAAATCTATTTTTCGAAAATCGTTCTCTGATAGCAGAGGTCAAAGATATGGAAAAAACCGAACTCCAAGCTTTTCACTCAAAACCTTCCACATTAACCCATTGTGAACCATAAGGTTCAATTTTAGATCCTTTTCTCTTCTTAGTTTTCGTAAATGACTTCCCTCAACATGTTTGGCACACCGCACCAATCCTAATTGCAGAGGACACCCACTGGTGTTGATTGAAGGTGAAAATGAAAAAGCTCTTAGTCTGTATGCTAAAGTCACAAATGAAAAGATTTCAGAGTGGACTGTGAGAAATAAGCTACTAACAAACCCTCAAAAAACAGTCGCCATACACTTCCACACACAACAAAATAAAAACCCATTAAAATCAAATATGTCCACGGAAAAGCGAAAAGTACCAGTGTCACTGAAACAAACTTTTTTGGCATTTATTTATAAATCAATCTTAAATGGAACTCCCACATCACTTCCATAAATTCTAAACTCTCGAAAATGGCCTATGAAATGAGAATTATACAGAACAGCACAAGTGCTGAAACAGTTGGAGTGGTGTATTACGCTCGTATACATTCCCTTTAGAGATATGGCATCATATTCTGGGGAAAGTCCCTTTGCAGCGTAACAACTTTCCCGAAGCAAAAAAAGATTGTGAGGATAGTAAAATGCAAACAGCCGAAAATCATGTAAACCATTCTTTAAAGAACTTAGGGTCCTACCCCTACCATATATGTACATACTCGAGGTTGTCATGTATGTAAAAAAAGAGCATGCTAAAAAAGGAAAATGTGTTCATTCAAGGTAAAACTGTACACAGATACTGTACAAGGTCAAGTAGTGACATTCACAGAAATCATTGTTATACCATTCTGCGCAAGAAAAGTGTATATCATTCAGGATCACAACTGCTTAATAAGCTGCCAAGTCGCTTCAAAGCCATCAACAAAGTACATATCTTTAAAAAATATGTAACTTCATATCTTCTGGAAAACTGTATTTACTCAGTATCAGAGTATCTTGAAAACTGAATTTGTAAATATACTGTACATTTGATGCCAAGAAACTCTCTCCTGGACAATATGCACTTACAAGTACTGTAAAATGAGAGTGCAAAAGTGCCACATTGTGTCAAGCGTTTTGTACTGCATTGTATTAGATGTTAAACATATCCCACTTAACAAAAGAAAATTATGTAAAATGTCCATGTAAAAAAAATTCTCTGTTGTAAATTACGCTTGTACAAACATCATAAAAATGAACGAAGCAAAAATATTCGGTGTAACAACGTTTAAATTAATGAAAGTTTGTCCAACTTCTAAGATATAATACACAAATCAAAAAAAGTTTTACATCACCTCGGTTCCGAGAGTTCCGGAACCTGTACAGAAAATTGGAATAAAGATCAACATATACATCATTTCCGCCATTTTTATTGCTCATGAAAACTTCAAAATGTATGTTGTACCATCATACAGCGAAACCTTCAGAGGTGGTGGTCCAGATTACTGTATACCTCTAATATCCAGTACAACGTCCTCTTGCATTGATGTGTGCCCGTGTTCGTTGTGTCATACTATCCACAAGTTCATCAAGGCACTGTTGGTCCAGATTGACCCACTCCTCAACGGCGATTCGGCGTACATCCCTCAGAGTAGTTGGTGGGTCACGTCGTCCATAAACAGCCCTTTTCAATTTATCCCAGGCATGTTCGATAGGGTTCATGTCTCGAGAACATGCTGGCCACTAATCGAGCGATGTCGTTATCCTGAAGGAAGTCATTCACAAGATGTAACGATGGTGGCGCGAATTGCCGTCCATGAAGACGAATGCCTCTCCAATATGCTGCTGATATGGTTGCACTATCGTTCGGAGGATGGCATTCACGTATCGTACAGCCGTTACGGCGCCTTCCATGACCACCCGCGGAGTACGTCGGCCCCACATAATGCCATCCCAAAACAACAGGGAACCTCCACCTTGCTATACTCGTTGGACAGTGTGTCTAAGGCGTTCAGCCTGACCGGGTTGCCTCTAAACACGACTCAGACGACTGTCTGGTTGTAGGTATATGCGACACTGTTCAGTGAAGGGAACGTGATGCCAATCCTGCGAGGTCCATTCGGCATGTTGTTCGGCCCATTTGTACAGCGCTGCGTGATGTCGTGTTTGCGAAGATGGACCTCGCCACGGACGTCGGGAGTGAAGCTGCGCATCATGCAGCCTATTGTGCACAGTTTGAGTCGTAACACGACGTCCTGTGACTGCACGAAAAGAATTATTCAACATGTTGGCGTTGCTGTCAGGGTTCCTCCGAGCCATAATCCGGAGGTAGCGGTCATCCACTGCAGTAGTAACCCTGGGGCGGCCTCAGCGAGGCATGTCATCGACAGTTACTGTCTCTCTGTATCTCCTCCATGTTCGAACAACGTCGCATTTGTTCACTCCGAGGCGCCTGGATACTTCCCTTGTTGAGAGCCCTTTCTGGCACAAAGTAACAATTCAGACGCGATTGAACCGCGGTATAGTTGAACTACAGACAACACGGGGCGTGTACCTCCTTCCTGGTGGAATGTCTGGAACTGATCGACTGTCAGACCCCCTCCGTCTAATAGGCATTGCTCCTGCACGGTTGTTTACGTCTTTGGGCGGGTTTAGTGACATATCTGAACAGTCAAAGGTACTGTGTCTGTGATGCAATGCCCACAGTCAACGTCTATCTTCAGGAGTTCTGGGAACTGAGGTGATGCAAAACCTTTTTTGATGTGTGTGTTTTGTGGAGGAAGTTGCTTCTTTTGCGGTACTGGCTGGCTCTGAGCACTATGGGACTTAACATCTGTGGTCATCAGTCCCCTAGAACTTAGAACTACTTAAACCTAACTAACCTAAGGACATCACACACATCCATGCCCGAGGCAGGATTCGAACCTGCGACCGTAGTGGTCACGCAGTTCCAGACTGTAGAACCGCACGGCCACACCGGCCGGCTTTTTGCGGTACTGATTTGATGGTAACACGCGGAGAGGAGAGTCGAAATATTGAGAGAGCCGAAAGTACTTTAGGGAGTTTAGAAAGTATCAGAATGAAGGAAATGCCAGACATGGGTGATGGCGGCATTGTAATGATTCATTACATTTTACAACGAACATTGAGGTTCTGAAGTTTACAAGGAGGAGAGGACCTGACAAGGGAGAATACGGAATAGAGAAGACAGGAGAGGTAATATTTACCTACACAGGAGCTTTCTCAAAAGAGTCGATGCACAAGATCATCACCAAGAATGAAGAATTCAAGACATCAGCAGAACAGTAATTGTGTGAGTTCACTCAAAGAAGTTTAAGTTTACAGAACAATAGCAGTGACTGTGTGTGGAGAAGACACCAGCTATTTGTTTTGACTGAGAGAAGTGGATGAGTGGTAAGCTACAGCGGAGAAATGGACTGTATAAACAGAAGTGATTGTTCTACAATCTTTGTACTAGGAAAGGCAATCTTGAACAGTGAGGTTATTATCATATCATTTATTGTGAGGGACAAGCACAGATTAACTTCGAAAGGGAAAGCTTAAAAAAATGCAGCCACATCACTCAAATACTGTACATTCTTACGTGTGCGTCCACTGTTCTGATTGTAAAACTGCGTGTTCGCGAAATCAATCAGCAAATCCCATTTAAAAATTGTTCGTGTTGCATTTAAAGGTGTCTTAGCAGCAGAAGTGGATGACGAAGCCACAGTTTCAGTCAATCTCATTTTCAACTAGTTCGTCATTTACGAAACTGTTCATCGCCATGGACGTCAGCAATCTATTTCAGATGTCGCCATCGCTGTAATCACAGATGAGAGAGAATAACATGTTTATAACAAAAAGACGAATATTTGTGCATGCGAATTAAACGACTTGCTATTGATAGTATTCCAATAAAGTTCACAGCCAAGTACATTAGAACAATGTTAATTACTGCGAAAGTCGGTAATTTCCAAGAATGATTATCGAATGCCCAGGCCCGGATGATTTATATCGAACGTGCGACTACAGTCGACCATGTGGTTGTTTACAGTAGTCACTAAAACAACAAGTTCACTAACTTACAAGCAGTTATAAATAAATGTAGTTACTTCACTTACTTCACTCATCAGCGACGCTGTCGTCATGGGCCAGTCCATCTAAGGTGCAAGCCACCGAAAGCAGTCCTTTCTTGCAGTAACGAGGATACACTCTTGCTACGTCACGGAGAAATATCGACACAGTCTCAGCTACGCCAACTGTTCCACGCAGCCTGAACTTGTTGTGGAAAGGGAAGTATCGAAACAGTTTGATCTCTATCTCCTGGCATCTCTCTCTCTCTCTCCTAATCGAAGATCTGACTGATTTCCTCTGGACGTGAACTGACGGGTAGTCCGACGACACATCATCTCCAACTTTTGTACTACTGTCTTCCTCAGTTGCGTGTAATATTACGGTATATTTTTAATTTTTAATTGTTGAGCGTCTAACTAGAACTGAATGAAACCATAACAACCATAACCACCATCCTACAAACATGGAACAAGATATTAAAATAATGAGAACAAACAACCAAGACAAACACCTTATACAAATGCAAGAAAAGTTCCACATCCAGAAATCCATTTCTGGAAACAAACATGTGATCAATGAGCAAACATACATCAGTACAGGTTCCCTATTACACTTACTAAAAGAAATGATAAGATAAAAAATATCTCTTTTGCACATGCAGCCACATTAAAACAAACACATACCTTCCCCTCTCTCTCTCTCTCCCGCTCTCTCTGTCTCTCTCTCTCTCTCTCTCTCTCTCTCTCTCTCTCTCCCCTTCCCGCCTTCTGGTCAACCCGCCCCCTCCCCCCCCCAACACACACACACAGAAAAACACCAAAACAAATATCGTTATACACACACACACACACACACACACACACACACACACACACAAGCGTACTGAAACAAATACCATTTCACACGCACACACATACACATGCATGCACAATCAGATCACAGATATCGCAAACAAAAATAATTACACACGAAAGTTGGCTATAACATTCGATCTTCCGAATAACATCCGACAGTGGGCAATACAAACTAAAACATAGCATCAAAAGAAATGTTCAGTTCCTAGTGCTGTGAAGTGTGGAAAACAAAAACCCAAATGGCAACTATACGAGGGAAAAAAAGCGCCAAAAACGGAACTAAAACACAACATGTAGAAAATTATCCAGGGAACCTGTATCAGAATTTAAAGTATTACTACGCCATAGGGAAACCAATCACCAGAACTGATTGTAACCTATGTATACATTGTCCCAAAATGTAAACCAAATAGTAAAAATATGTATATATTCCAGGCCACCGAAGATGCCTTGTAGAGAATAAAGGCGAAACGAAACGCATATGGCAGGAATATTGCGTTTCATTCAGTTGTAGTTAGACGGTCAACAAGTAACAATTAACAAAATATCTTAATCGACTGTGCAAATTCCATAGATTGATGAACGAACTTGTGATCAAGTCCTTCCGTCTTTAAGATTTTGTACGATTTGAACCCGTTTGTAGTAACTTTCGTATCTGGCAATATGAGGTGCTTTATAGGACAGACTAAAGTTTGCTTGCCTCTTGAATAAACTCATTACGAATCACTTGCTGCACTCTCATTCAACACCGCCCAATACCCAAATATGTTGCACTTCATTTTTAACGGTTATTCTCTCTGGTTTTTTCTTGTTGCTATTTGCGACTCGTCTAGTTCAACAACTTTGTTTGGTTCACCGATGAGAACACTCTCCCTGGTCGCTATCACGTAACACAATTCTCGCCAGGAGTCGTTGATAGTTGAGTTTCAGAGGCTGTCGCTTGCAGCGTGTAGTCTCTAATCCAGCTAGAAACTAAAAATTATGCTTTTCTCAATTGATAACATCGAACAGTCAAGCCATGTTATTTTTTTCTCACGTTGTTCTTTTTCCATACTTGGTGCACTGCAGTTGTAAAGGGATGTCAACGTCAGAACCTTTCTTGCAAAGTTTGACACACTTCACTCCACCGCAATCTACACAATTTCTCTTTTCCTCCTCTGGCAAGTAACTCGTATTTCCAACAAAACTGTTAACAACTTTCAATTTTATACAAACTAGAAATTAAATGTCTTCACGTCAAAGAATCGGCGGAAGGAACGTCAACGCTATCAACCACTGCTACTCACAAACGAGAACTATTAAATACGTTTCCGTGGCAACGCACTAAACACTTACCGTAATTCGCGCGCCAACAGCTGTGTTGTCTATTTAGAATCGTACGTTCGATATATATCGTTCGTGGCATGCATTGTCGATACGCAATCGTCCTTGGAAATTATGCGAAAGTCAGTAACAAAAGAAATATTTTATATTAGGTGCATCACAGAGAAACAGAAATATTTCTTGCAGTCGAATATTTTGCATTACTGTGTAAGTCACGTAGGAAAAGATGGCGCATAATGAATAAAGTGCGTGTAGTGTTTAAATAACGTGTGCAATGCAGAAAGTACATCTTAGTAACGACAGTCGCCGATATTTCTGCAAGTTCCATACCTTGTCATCAAAGGAAACCTGCAGTTGGAATTGAAACCGTCGATTTACGGAGCACTTCTTTAACATAACACGAACACAATGTTTATGCCTTAGTGAAAACTACGATTTATAAATTCGGTCATCTTTCGTTATGTGGTGCGCTCGTGTTTATAATGTGTGTTTGTCTTTAATATTCCCTTGCACGATGCTTTCTCGGCGCAGTTTTGTCTAGAAAATGACGGGGTGTGCACCTGTCCCAGAAAATGACGGGGTGTGCACCTGTAGAAATATCGGAGATTGCCGACGACGTCACCCGACTGCTGTACCGTTCAGTTATTCGAGCATTGTACATAGCAGGTGAGATTCGGAAGGAAGATCACACTTGACATACATAATTATGTACACATCGATAGAAACCTTGTTGTAGGTCTTTCACACCACAGTTTCAGTTCAGTTAAAATTAATTACGCCCATACTGTTTAACTGAGCTTCCATAGATTGGCACAGGGCCAAACGTGTATAATTTCGTTGAGAAAAATTTACAACATTAACACTCAGTAGTTTTGCCTGAGTAGAGAGGCAGTCAGTTTTACCTACTTAAATGCCGATCATTGTAATTTTCTTCTTCTTCTTCTTCTTCTGCTTTTACGGCCTCATTGGACCACTTCAGTCAATCATTTCTGGTCCTCTTCTTTGGTATTTTCCCCTTCCGAGTGGCCCAGTATCTCTTCATTCGTTCCGATGCTTTTCGTCGTTCCTCATCTGTAAATACCCTTTTCATTGTATGTCGTTTGTCAATTTTTGGTTTAAATCTTATTTCTGTGTCCCTCAACTTCAACAAAATTACAACATTGTAATTTTATAATTGCATCTTTCAATATATCACTGGTTGGTTGTGTGTCTGTGTGTGTGTGTGTGTGTGTGTGTGTGTGTGTGTGTGTGTGTGTGTGTGTTTGTCTGTGCGTGTGCGTGTGCGTGTGCGTGTGTGTGTGTGTCAGAGAGAGAGAGAGACAGAGAAAGAACTTCGCTTTACTTTTTACTTGCTGGTGTAGACGTGAAATATTCCCACGTATCAGTTCGGTGTAGGCATTTGTTTAATTCTGATTTGCTTTGATAAAACAATAGCAAGTATGGATATTAGGCATTCGAGTTGTATGTGACGACATTGGTATTTAGTCCAACATTCTTTCAGTTATAGCGAAAGAACAGTGTTAAGAGAAAATCGGGATTAGTCAGGCTTTGCCATCATGCTTCAGGCATATTTTAACCAATTTAAGGCAATTATGTATGATATTCTCTTATATCTAAGAACTTTCTTAAACTATCTCAGCTGATATATTCTACACTATTTATTGATTCATCAAACAGTGTACTTCAGTGGAACGAAAATATTTGCTAAATATTGTGGACGGGACACAAGCAGCTCCGGAAGGCTAAAAATAGCGCCGATAGTACGGCTAACATCCCATCAGGAGTGGTGAACAAGAAAACTATAAGCGCTAGGAACGTAATGAACCTACAACTACTGTAGTATACGTATATCTAAAGAAATATGACAATGCCTACACGTTTTTCTTGAAGAATCACTACATAGGTTGTTCGAAATATTTTCATTCTTGTGACCGGGCAAAATTGAGAAAGAGAGGTATAGGGAAGAGAAAAATTTTATGAGAGATCCTCTTAACTAGGATTCGAATATGTATTCTCTCCGTGCGCAGCTGCCTTTAATCGTCATGCATCCCCTTTCTGTGTAAATACTGTAAAGTACTGAAGCAAAAACTGATTTACGATAAACCAAATGAGACTCTGCAGTCGTGAAACAAACTTTCCGTGTCTTGGATTATGTGTTACCACAAATTCTGATAGATCGAGAAAACTGCCGTGAGACGTTACCCCGAGCACGGCGCAGCAGTTCCGCTCTGATTCTTCATCGACTTTCGAAACTTGTAAAATTTTTTGGAAAAAGAAAGACTGAGATTTAACATCCCGATGATTGCAATGTCATTAGAAACGAGGCAAACACTAGACAGGGGGAGGACAAGACAGGAAATTGCTACCGTCCTTTTTTTTTTTTTTTTTTTTAAGGAATCATCCTGAAATTTCCCTTAAGCAAATCTAGTTGTGGGGAAACAATTTTCACAATGTTAATAATTGGAAAAGTGTTAAGAACTTCTAACTCATTCACGATAGACGTCGCATTTAACACTCTCGTTCTGTCGATTCTTGAGCATTGTTTTTCTTTGCAGTATCACTATCACAATTTGTCACAAGTTAGCTTAATCAGCCGGAGTGTCACAGAAATGTTATACAAGCTCAAATGAGAAACGCAGTAAAGGTACAGCATATCACATAAGACAACCTTAACATTCGGACAGAATGCGTCCCGAAATGAATCAAGAAACATACTTTTCCCTCCTACATTCGTGGTATACTTCACGTTAACGTTCAGTTTAGGGAAACTGAGGTATTCACAGAGTCATAACTGACAGTAGTCGTTTCCACGCGCAATCTCCGAATGGTAAAGGAAGTGGCTATAATAGTTTGGATATAATTTTCGCTGTCTGTACAATTTCGTATAGCAGCTTGTAAGTAGGCTGTTTAGGTTTTCTTATTGGTAACGCCACCTCTGTCTGAAAATCACTGGCTGTGCTGTGTGCAGTCTGTGGCTGCTTTGCATTGTTGTAATACTCGCCATTGTAGTGTTAGGCAGTTGGCTGTGAACAGCACATAGCGTTGCGCAGTTGGAGGTGAGCCGCCAGCAGTGGTGGATGTGGGGAGAGAGATGGCGGAGGTTTGTAATTTGTCATGAACTGCTATATTTATATATGATGATATCAAGGTAAATACATTGTTTGTTCTCTATTAATATCTTTCATTTGCTAACTATCCCTATCAGTAGTTAGTGCCTTCCATAGTTTGAATCTTTTATTTAGCTGGCAGTAGTGGCGCTCGCTGTATTGCAGTAGCTTGAGCAGCGAAGATTTTTGTGAGGTAAGTGATTTGTGAAAGGTATAGTTTAATGTTAGTCAGGGCCATTCCTTTGTAGGGAATTTTGAAAGTCAGATTGCGTTGCGCTAACAAAATATTGTGTGTCAGTTTAAGCACAGTCATGTATAATTTGTTAAAAAGGGGACGTTTCATATGTCGACCCTTAGCCGAGGATACCTCACTGGAATCTTCTTATTTTTTGTTGTAGTTTGTGTAATTAGTGTAGCTTTTGTTTATTGCTAGCGCGTAATTGTAGAGAGAATTTCCTTTGTAGTTGTAGTTTTTCATTCTTGTACAGTAAAACAGTTGTGGCATTCATGTAGATTTGCACCAAGTATTTCGCAGCTGCAATTAACTAGATATTATTTTCAGTGCTATGTTAATGTGTTCTCTTATTTTTGATCTTCAAATTGTGTTTTTCTGTGTTGTCGTGTGAAATACTGTGACAATAATGGCGTGTGAAAAGCGTAATACTAGGCTCCAAAGTAAACTGAGAAATGACAGCGAAAATGAAAGCAGTATGTTAGCGCCACCGAGTAATGAATTAACTGATGTTCAAAGTAGTAATTTGGTAATTGTGCATAGGGAAATGGAGCGGGTGGCAAACAATGGCGTGGACAGTGAAACAATTAGTGAAGAGGGAAGCATTATCGATCGATCGGTCGGCAACAGCTCGCCTCAGGAATCCGAAATGACAGGACACAATTTTGCAAATACTGTAGATTCAGGTTTTGCGTCCCCACCGTTTTCTCAAATGAGTCAAGACACATTTTCCGCTTGTCAAAATGTGAATGTTGCCGGTGCAAATTCACTGCCGAAAAGCACAGAGGAACAGATTCCAGACACTAATGCATTGTTATTACAATTAATGCAACAAATGGGACAAAATCTTCAAAAGTTAGACACAATGGAACAAAATCAGAGACAAACACAGCAAAAGCTTCAAAAGTTAGACACAATGGAACAACACCAGAGACAAACACAGCAACAGTTAGACGCAATGGGACAAAATCTTCAAAAGTTAGACACCACACTTGAACAAACACGTGAAGATTTAACTAGTGAGTTACATAACATTGAATCGAAATGTACAAAGTCTGTAATGACGTAAAAACACAAATTTGTGAGCATTTTCAACCCATTTTTTCGCGGCATGAAAATGTATTACAGAATCACGAAGCAGCCATAAAAGAACTGCAAACCATTGTTCATGAAAATCACGACACCTTGCAAGCTAAAATTGACTCAGTTGCATCTACCGATTCGGTTACACAACTTGCAAAAACTCAGGAAAACTTAAAGGACACAGTAGACACTCTGAAACTTGGTTCAGAAAAACATACAGAGGAAATAATTTCACTATCGGATAAAGTAGCCGAACTTTCAGATCAGTTCACTAACTTATCTACAAAGGTAGATGATGATCTGAAAGACACAACACCTGTAGCCTTCACTGACACTGAAGAGTATGTAGAAATTAGAAAATTCAAACAAAATCAAAATCAAATCAATACACAGTACAAAAGAGAAATCCGAGAAGTGCAAGATCAGTTGGCACAAGTAGTACAAGAATTACGTATTTCAGAGGACACTCGCGCCCCAATACGGGAAGAGGGACATAGAAATACGGAACAGCCACAAAATAATAACACAGCGCATTTCGGAAATTATTAAAGAAATTGGCAATGTGCACCGAATTTTGAGATTGAACAGCCGAAACGACGTAACAATGACCGACATGCGACTCGCCGACATGATGATTTTGACTATAAGCTGTTCATTACTACACGTAAATTCAAAACATTTAAGATTTCTGGCAACGACATTCATCCACAAGCGTGGCTCCATCAATTCTCTCATTGTTTTCCTCCCAATTGGTCATTGGAGCACAGGTTAGAATTTATGTGTGGCTATTTAGAGAATGAACCAGCTGTAAGAATGCGATCGGTCATTCACGATTGTCACAGTGAAGGAGAATTTTACCATGCCTTCCTCTCAGCATATTGGTCTCAAGCTACACAAGACCGAGTAAAACATGGCATCATAATGATGAAACATTTCGAACAATCTGAATTCTCCAGTCTTGTGAAATATTTTGAAGACATGTTGCACAAGAATCAGTACCTGACAAACCCATACAGCCCCTCAGAACTCATCCGCATTTGCTTAATCAAATTACCTGAACATTTACGACATATTATTTTAGCAGGACGTTGCAAAGAAGACATTGAGGCTTTTCAGGGACTGTTACAAGAACTGGAAATTGATACAGACAGTCGCGGGATGCGAAAACAGGAAAACAATCACTACAGGTCACATCCGTCACAATTCCGTGACGACAGAAACAATAACTGGACACGACAGGTCTATTCTTACAATGCAAATCGGGACCAAAATAGACACCACCCGTACGACAACCGTTGGCAGAGTAGTAATAATTACAGGGAAAGATCACCTCTCTGCGGTAATGACTACCACAGAGACAATCAGAGGAACAGACAATATGGGAACAAAAACAATTATTATCAAGGGAGGCAGAATAACTTCAGACGCAACAGTTCAGCGCGGAGTTACGATTCAGGGAGAAATTCTCCACCACGTGACCCACAAGGAAGAAACTACGGAATCTACCGACATGACGACAGACGATATGATCATAACGACAGACGTCAATTTCATCAGAACTGGCGGGATTCTAACACGGCTGGGCCCTCTCGGCAAGGCGAATTTGTAGAAGTTAGGTCTCCTAATCCCAATAACGACGCGCGCCAACAAAGAGACAGACAATGACTCGCACAGCAGGCAGCCGCGTGCGCCAGGTGGCTCAGAGAAAAATGACATAGACGCTAACCTTAAGAAAAATTCCAGTATTGCTTAACGACGTATACCACATGATAATTGCGTTGAAGTTGAAACTCTGCGTACTAGGAAGAGTAAAGGTTTACACCACATTTCACATGTAAAACCGTTTATTGAAAGATAATCTGCTTTTTAACTTTGTCTTTGCCATAAAACTTTTCCCTTTACATTACTAGTATGCTGTGTTAGACTTAAGAAACTGTTAACATACAACAATGTTTTGAAGCTAACTATCCAGTCTAGAACCTAGGGTACATATTTAGACAGTAATTACCACTGCATTGTGATAGTGAACAGAGGACACAGTGTTACTGTGTGTGTACATTCTTACTTGTTAGTTGCACGATTACATAACGACTATGAGGCTTACATACTTAGGACATATACTGGTACTGCTAATGAGATTTTAATGCAACATTTTGGTTTACTTGAAAATACATTCCGGTTTTAAAGTACTTTCTGAGAGATACCAGATGACACAGTGGTTAGTTTACGTGACAGCTACACGATTATATCACGACGTTACTAATGTGTGACACAATTTACATTGTTGCTTTTGCGGAGTATCTGTTTTGTATCTGCACAGTTTTTCTGTATTATTCTGGATAGTAAAACATGTTTTAATAGTAACTTTTGTGGTATAGCTACAATGAGACAGCCTTTTCCGTAGCACAACAATACATTACAGCACAGTAATTTCTTCATCACAACAATAAGCGTAATAACTAAGATATCTATACACAAAGCATTTCACTTTTGTTTATCATGAGGTAAGTACATTGGCTTCTGCAGAACTTAGCTTTTGGAGGACGATAACTATGACACTTCCACAGAGATTATCTTACAACAAGACGCACATTTAGCGCTACAGGACACGCATTTCAGTGATTAATGTTGTACTTAAAACATTTATTTTTAAAGATTTTTGAATTACAAAGAAAGTTTTCCGTGATACATTTCATTCCATTGCTGTAATCTGTAACACCTGAGGGTATAATTACATTAATCCTCAGGGGGGTATACGCCTACTTTGTGTCCCATGTGTGTGGCAACCACAAGGAACCCTAGCTAATATGGTATTTGCTTATACAACTTTACACATCGGTACCATATTTCTCTAACACACAAATTACACAGCTATCTGATCATGTAACTGAGAGATAAACTTTTTTTATTACATCAGTGACAGATGTTTACACAATTACACAGTTGGATAACTTCACACTTATGAAATTGTATTTTGTCTGTACTTTGTGAAATGCTCATATTTTTTCGGAACCATTGTGATACTATGAGAGCTTTGAATGATATATTTGGCAAGGGAGCATGATTTTAAAGTACGTTTGAGGTAGATGACACTATTGAAATGAGCAGAGAATCTTTTTTAGGTTTTGAAATTATTAGAGGAACCTACGACGATTTTGAGAATTGACTGAGATGTTATGATATTATTACGACGACGATGTGTACTATGCTGTTGAGATATGTTTATGATCAATAAGATGATGCCACCGTATATGAGGAATAAGAAGTATGTTGGAAACCAAGAATCATACTTTAAGAGTTATGAAATGTGCGTAAATGCATGACTGTATCACAATGCTGACGAATATTTTATTTGGACACTTATATTTATAGGATTTTGTTTCTACAGATTTGCAACGCTAATTCTTGACCTGTGAAATATTTTTATGTGAGACTGTCACTGTAGCGGAAACTGCTATCGTAAATATTTCCGTAAGAAAGTTAAGTGACCACCTGCACGTAATGCGTCGCGGGCACCCACCTGGGCGACAGCCGCCTGAAAAAAAAAGCCATTAGCCTTTCAGCGGCACAGGTAGAAAAAAAAGGGAGGCCATAATCCTCGCTATTGATGTTCCTTTGTAGAAAGCATCGCATATATTACATGCTCATTACCTGAAAACATATGGTTACTCGTACTTTGTGCTAATTACTGAAATGCTTATGAATTGATGGGAAATATTCGTACATCTGCACACCTGATTATGACAAGTGTCTTTCTACGAGAGTTGAGAGCTACTGACTTACGAAATGCCACATGACTATTGAATGATATTTTTATGCTTTGGTTTGCGTAATTGCTTATTTCATTTGACATTTGTTTTCCAGCTGTGTTGCAGCATTGGTTTCATAAAATAAAATTAAATGCATTTGCTAATGTGAACACTTTCTGTCAACAGATCTATTAAATAATAATTTTGTGATCCACATTCTTCAAAAAAGGAGCACTTGGAAAGGAAAGAACAATAAGAAGGGACTAGTAACAGTAACTGCATACATAATATTCTTTTCAAGTACATGGTAATATTTTTTTTACAATAAGTTGTTGTGGTGCACCACTTTAATTACTTACACATTAAGATGTGATTATACATTTCCCTTATCTGCATTGTTATCTTTAATGTACTATTTTTCCTGCTTGAGCTATGTCATGTTTAGATATAAGCTGCTGTTTGCCAGCCATAGTGTTACTGAATTTGACTTTGTGTTACTCTGCTAAGCCAGTTTTACTACTCATTTATTTTTCTTGTTGCTGCACATTGGCTCATATTAGTTGTAATGTTGCATTGCTTGGTAATTTAGATTTACTGTAGCTTGCTTTGCAAATTTCCATTTTTTTGTCATTGCTGTTTGTGTTAATTGTTTTGTGCTGCTGCATTGCCTCGTCCCTTAGTTTAGCATCTGAGCTCAGTAGATTTAAGTTAGCTTAAGAGGGGGTAGCCTATAAGAGAATGAGTTGCGATGAATTTGAAGAAATGCACTGAGAGGCTATACGAGAAAAGTACAGAAAGCAGGTATAGATAGGACTTTTGGAAATAATGAAGAACGAAGGGAGATCTCCGAGAAGTAAAGAAAGTTTTGTTTGCAAAATACTGCAGTAAAACAAACCCTGTCCTTTCCTTGTATTATTCCGCTATATGTTTGTGTACCCTTGGGTATTTATGTTTTTCCTGTATTTATATGTTTATCTGATAAGACTTATATTGTAGAATTTTTCTAATACTAAGCTACATTCACTATGATGAGGAATACTGTTATCCTCGAATATAATTGGCATTAATAATATGTTATTTACTTTGTAAAGATGTTAGACATTATTTATTCTGTTTTGTGTTAATGCTCATGTGTGACGTTGATGTTTCGAAAGTTATTCCGATCTTTTATGTATGTACTCATGTCATAATTCCTGTAACATTGATGTACACTCCTGGAAATGGAAAAAAGAACACATTGACACCGGTGTGTCAGACCCACCATACTTGCTCCGGACACTGCGAGAGGGCTGTACAAGCAATGATCACACGCACGGCACAGTGGACACACCAGAAACCGCGGTGTTGGCCGTCGAATGGCGCTAGCTGCGCAGTATTTGTGCACCGCTGCCGTCAGTGTCACCAGTTTGCCGTGGCATACGGAGCTCCATCGCAGTCTTTAACACTGGTAGCATGCCGCGACAGCGTGGACGTGAACTGTATGTGCAGTTGACGGACTTTGAGCGAGGGCGTATAGTAGGCATGCGGGAGGCCGGGTGGACGTACCGCCGAATTGCTCAACACGTGGGGCGTGAGGTCTCCACAGTACATCGATGTTGTCGCCAGTGGTCGGCGGAAGGTGCACGTGCCCGTCGACCTGGGACCGGACCGCAGCGACGCACGGATGCACGCCAAGACCGTAGGATCCTACGCAGTGCCGTAGGGGACCGCACCGCCACTTCCCAGCAAATTAGGGACACTGTTGCTCCTGGGGTATCGGCGAGGACCATTCGCAACCGTCTCCATGAAGCTGGGCTACGGTCCCGCACACCGTTAGGCCGTCTTCCGCTCACGCCCCAGCATCGTGCATTCCGCCTCCAGTGGTGTCGCGACAGGCGTGAATGGAGGGACGAATGGAGACGTGTCGTCTTCAGCGATGAGAGTCGCTTCTGCCTTGGTGCCAATGATGGTCGTATGCGTGTTTGGCGCCGTGCAGGTGAGCGCCACAATCAGGACTGCATACGACCGAGGCACACAGGGCCAACACCCGGCATCATGGTGTGGGGAGCGATCTCCTACACTGGCCGTACACCACTGGTGATCGTCGAGGGGACACTGAATAGTGCACGGTACATCCAAACCGTCATCGGACCCATCATTCTACCGTTCCTAGACCGGCAAGGGAACTTGCTGTTCCAACAGGACAATGCACGTCCGCATGTATCCCGTGCCACCCAAAGTGCTCTAGAAGGTGTAAGTCAACTACCCTGGCCAGCAAGATCTCCGGATCTGTCCCCCATTGAGCATGTTTGGGACTGGATGAAGCGTCGTCTCACGCGGTCTGCACGTCCAGCACGAACGCTGGTCCAACTGAGGCGCCAGGTGGAAATGGCATGGCAAGCCGTTCCACAGGACTACATCCAGCATCTCTACGATCGTCTCCATGGGAGAATAGCAGCCTGCATTGCTGCGAAAGGTGGATATACACTGTACTAGTGCCGACATTGTGCATGCTCTGTTGCCTGTGTCTATGTGCCTGTGGTTCTGTCAGTGTGATCATGTGATGTATCTGACCCCAGGAATGTGTCAATAAAGTTTCCCCTTCCTGGGACAATGAATTCACGGTGTTCTTATTTCAATTTCCAGGAGTGTATATGTTAGTTCGATTCTTTTGTTAAGCCTGTACTACAAATGTTATCTGTATTATTATGTTTCAGTGATGTTTTCTGTATCTTTGTAATTGTATTCTCATGTTATAAAATTGTACTTGACACCAGTTCATCAAATTAAGTAACTTGTGAGTTACATTTCACTGCACACGTTTCTGTTGGTCATAGTATATGGACAATATGTGAGAAGTTGGGACTGTTAGTGTTTGCACGTGTGTTACTAATTCAGCAAGGGACTGGATAACAGCATTGCTGGTTCTAAGGACAATTCCAAAAACTTTGTGAGTGCACAAGTGGTGGTTTATGGACTTGCTATGTTCTCCGCAAGACTCTTCGATGGTGAATGTGCACCTGCACAATCGCAACAGATGGCTGCTGGACATTTCTACAAGGACTACAGTGGGTCTGCATCTTTGATGGCCCACCAATACCATTATTTCTACTAGGACTACAGTGGGTCTACACCTTTGCTGACTCACCAGTACCATTATTTCTGCAAGGACTGCAGTGGGTCTGCGCCTCTGATGGCCCACTAATACCGTAATCTCTACCAGGACTACAGTGGGTCTGCACCTCTGGTAGCCCACCAATACCACAATCTCTACCAGGACTCCAGTGGGTCTACTCTGCGATGACCTACCTACCAATGTTCTTCAAAACGTCGAATGACTCTGCTGTGGGTTTGCTATGTTGTGGCCCATTATCTGTCAGCATGTCAAGAGTCAGCACTGTCTTTCCGTTGGAAGGAGAACGCTACTTCTTCAAGATTGCACGGAAATCCACTACTTCCGTGTGCATTTTCTTCTACTGCTCAGACTTTGAGAAAAACACTACTATTTTACCGTGATGAATGATCAGGACTGTCTTTATGGACTGTGAGAAAATTTTAGCTTTTGACCAACAATGTATCAATAAGTGTGTGCATTTGATATCTTTGTTATTGTAATTATGAAAAATTTTATCAAATCATTATTGGCCACTGCCCAAGACAATTTGTAAAATTTTTTGTGGGGAGCATGGGGGCTATGTAAGTAGGCTGTTTAGGTTTTCTTATTGGTAACGCCACCTCTGTCTGAAAATCACTGGCTGTGCTGTGTGCAGTCTGTGGCTGCTTTGCATTGTTGTAATACTCGCCATTGTAGTGTTAGGCAGCTGGCTGTGAACAGCACATAGCGTTGCGCAGTTGGAGGTGAGCCGCCAGCAGTGGTGGATGTGGGGAGAGAGATGGCGGAGGTTTGTAATTTGTCATGAACTGCTATATTTATATATGATGATATCAAGGTAAATACATTGTTTGTTCTCTATTAATATCTTTCATTTGCTAACTATCCCTATCAGTAGTTAGTGCCTTCCATAGTTTGAATCTTTTATTTAGCTGGCAGTAGTGGCGCTCGCTGTATTGCAGTAGCTTGAGCAGCGAAGATTTTTGTGAGGTAAGTGATTTGTGAAAGGTATAGTTTAATGTTAGTCAGGGCCATTCTTTTGTAGGGAATTTTGAAAGTCAGATTGCGTTGCGTTAACAAAATATTGTGTGTCAGTTTAAGCACAGTCATGTATAATTTGTTAAAAAGGGGACGTTTCAAGCTTTCAGAGTGCAGAAGTCTTTGCTATGATGATTACGCAAAAAAAATCAGATATATCCGTATCATATTGGCAATTTATGTATAAGATAAATTGAAATCAGTGAGAAATATGTTTAAAAGAGATACAGTAATCATACGAGACTACGGGTAATGGAAACTGCAAGTGGAAATGCTTGGTAAAGAAGTGTATTTGATTGTTAGTTTTAGAAAGTGGGTGAGAGTATTAATTCAAATAGAGAAAACAGAGGAAAAGTAGTAGACTAAGGAAGCGATGTGTACAAACATGTTATGAAATTAATATTTCTCTCTGGTCCGTTTCTGAATAATGTCTTAATTGCAAAAATTCATATAAAAACTGATAATACTGCAAATAATATTAAAACCTGATGACAGTCCGGAAGGTATTGTTCCTAGTCACGTAAGTTTCAATTATTATTTTAGAACTATTTCTTCCTAACACTACAACATCTATTATCAGAACTGTCTAATAGAAGGGCGTTTCCATAAGCGTAACAGACTACCGACCATTTTTTCTATGTGCATCCTTTTCTGAAATTTTTAAGGATTTCACGTAGCAAGAAACCGATACCGTAATAATCGAAGTTGTGTTTAAGGGACATCGTTCTGTTAGAGACAGCTACTTATAAAATCACTGATGAATTTTAAAATTTTTGAATAATAAAATACAAAGAGTAACAATCTTAGCCGCGCGGGGCAGCCGCGCGGTCTTAGGCGCCTTGTCACGGTCTGTGCGCAGGTTTGAGTCCTCCCTCGGGTATGGATGTGTGTGTTGTTCACAGCGTAAGTTATTTTAAGTTAGATTAAGTAGTGTGTAGGCTTAGGAACCGATGACCTTTGCAGTTTGGTCCCATAAAACCTTACCAC